>NW_027069951.1:280197-289331 GCF_002906115.3 Quercus suber | reverse complement strand
GAATCCATTGTTTGTTTGAGCTTTTCTTATTTGCTTTTAAGGTTTGATTGTGGAAAATCTAGCAAATTTTTATTTGCTCAGCAGAACCTTTTTTATGTTTGTAATTTTTTTTTTCCTTTCTGTGTTTTCACTGATATCAGCCTACCATCATGGGGGAGATTCAATCACCAATGGGAGTTGCCTCAGTTGAGTTCATAGATCCAAGGGAGCCTGTGATGGTGAGTTTATGGTAGCAGTTTTGCTTGTGTTTCTTTACTTTTGTTACTCTCTTGGGGTGATTGTAAGTTGTATAGCTGGAATTGGTTAGATATCTGATGGTTATTATACTAAATTACACTTTTGACCTTTAAAGTTTGGGATGGTTTTCATTTTAGTGCTTTGAGTTTGAGATTTTTCATTTTGGTTCACAAAGTTTGAATCTATTTTCAAAATGGTCATTCCGTCCATATCTGTGACTAATCTGGCAGCGAAGAGAGAGAGAGAGAGAGAGAGAGAGAGAGAGAGAGAGAGAGAGAGAACGTCATCTTTTTGTTGGAACTTAACGGCCGGATCCATCATGGAGATAAACGGAAGGACAATTTTGAAAACGGAATCAGACTTGGTGGACCAAAATGAAAATCTCAAATTTAAACGTCCAAAATGGAAACAAGCCCGAAACTTTTGTTGGGGGGGGGGGGGGGTCAAAAGTGTAATTTAGTTTGGTTATTATATCTTTGCTCACAGTTTTCCATAACATAGTTGCTAGTAGTTACATCTGCCTTGCTGTGATAGAATCTTCAAGGTCTTTTTATGGTCAAATGATGTCTGACTGAGCTGAGATTTTATGATGGGCCATCAACTTATACATTATTCTCCTCCCTTTGCAGGTAGTTCCAATCCTAAGAGCTGGTCTAGCTCTGGCAGAACATGCATCTTCAATCTTGCCAGCTACAAAAACTTATCATCTGGGTAGGGAAAGCCATACATGATGTCAAAGTAGCAGCGGGAAGTTTGGGGGTCATGTTGTTTAGAATTTTTTGTTAAGCTTACTGCTTTCCAAGTAGTCTGCTAATAAGCATGATAACTGGCTTGTTATTCGTTAACTGACTTAATTCAACCAGATGTGGTGTTAACTTTTATTTAAAATCTGCCCTATAAGACTGGAGTTCATGTCTCCTTCAGGATTTCAATGTGATTGACTACTTTGGTGGTTTTCTTTCTGTTTTGCAAATAAAGGGTTCAGCAGAGACGAGGAGACACTTCAGCCAACATTATATTTGAACAAGTAAGAAATCCCAGCCATGAAAATGAAAATATGGTTTTTCTTTCACACCTGAATGCTTAAACGAAGGTCAACTTGAATTTTCACATTGCTTCTATTTCAAGTTATACTTGAGTGGCATAAGACACTATTTAATTCCCATTCTTGTTTATTCTTTTGATTTTGTTCCATTTTCCCCTTTGCTTCTCTCTTAGTCATTTCCACCTTGGTGTACTCTTTTTGAGGTCTATTCTTTTTTAGGTTACCTGACAAATTCCTGAAGAGTCTCGAGTACTTGTTGTTGATCCCATGCTGGCAACAGGTACAATTCTAAAGGCTGGAGCTCCTACTATTATGTTCAGTGACGGAATTATTCTTTGACTTGGGGGGGGGGGGGGGGGGCGCAATGGCCCCTTGAATTTTTATATATAAATGAAAACTAAAAAATAAAATTGGTCACCAAAGCCAATACACAATAGGCATCTCATTCCTTGTGACTCTGCACTATGTGATCATGTGTATCCATGTGGTGTGTGTACTAATGTGTATTGTTTTTTACTTTTTGTAAACTTTTATTGATTATTTAGCATTTTTTTATGCAAATGACTTGAGTTGTTAAGTTGTTTGACTTCAGTTATTTGTTGTTTGGGACTTAAAGTTAGAAGTTTGGTTCTTTTTATTTCCTTGGCAATGCTAATTAGTTTTTTAGTTCAATAATATTTGACATATAGTTAGATAATAAGTATGACTTATATTTGATTGGTAAATAATGGGAAACCTAGCTACAATATTAGATTTATTTAAAAAGAAAAATGAAATTTTTTTTTTGATAAGTAAAAATGAAAATAATTTAAAAACAAATGTTATGTGTCTTTTCTTTTATTGATTGGTCAAATGAATTTATTTATAATGATGACACAACTATTATAAATTTTACTAGATAAACCTTACAAATTGATGTATCAATCATTAAGACACAACAAATAAGTAATTAATTAGTTTATTTATTATATTGTTGATGTGACACTAAACATATTCATTGCCATATCAATTTGTAAATATTCTGTTGTAACATTGGTAGTAGTATAATGTCATGTTAGTTTGTAAGCTCTTAATATCAGTAGTAGCAGCTTTAGCATTTTTCTTGTCAATATTTTATTAATACTAAATAAATATTAGTTTGCATTTAAAAATAAAAAATCAGTTATACTTTAGGCCACCCCCCCCCCCCCCAAACACAAATAAGGTAAACTCCTGGCTCCGTCCCTGATTATGTTCACTGTTCAACGTATTTTATTATCAAACATTATAGAGTTGCTTTCTCCATCGTCTCATAAAGTGGTTTGATCAAATGTAATCTCTAGTTCTTCCATTATTCTTGCATTTGGTTGGAGGCTTAACCTAAGGTCCTGATTTGTTTTTTGTTTATGGTCAAACTTTGTTGATCAACCTTTTGAATTATCCATGCTGCTGTTCTTTGCTACTGACTTATGCTCTCACGTTTATAGCATCAGTGCCTGCATAACAACTTCGGTTGGAGAATGATAATACAAATCATTAGGAGTAAAACTCACTGGTGGAGCAAGGGCTGCATCAAGAACAGAACTTATCCCTTTTTCAGGTGATTGCAAAAGGCTGAGAAGCTTCAAGACTGTTAATGCTACACAAGAAAGGCAGGAAGGAACCTCTCGCATAATTTTTGTTTCCACTACTCCAGGATCCACAGCACTTCAAATCAAACCAAAACAGAAACAAACATGAAGTGGAAATTAACATGAATAAGCACATCTTGCTAATGCATAATGGATGACAGCATTTAGGTAAACCTAAAAATTCTCAAATATTCTTAAAAAGCAAGAATGTTGTACATGGTATGACAATGGAAGACAAGAAATCTAGTCTACAAAGAATTAAAAGATAAATGTAGAGATAAAATCGTAGTTTTTAATGCATGAAGCCCAGAAAAGGACAAAGAAGTATTTAAACAATTGCACACAAGCAAGTTTGGTATAATTATACATTCATTAGGTAATTTATTTGTTCAAAAATACGTCAAGAACCAAAAAGAAATGAAAAATCATAAGAAGAAGTAGAATCAAGTTTGTAATCACATACATCACAGAGACCTGATGAGATTTTTCCATCGAGCTAAGTTGTCGGTGAAGTTCATAGGAGAACAGCAGTAGGCATACTACAGCAAAAAATGGGGTACTGCTTGTAAGGTTTCAAATAAAAGGTAATCTGATATATAGGGTGGGGCACTTATATCTTACATTTAGAATTCTCATAAATACGAGCACATGGATATGGTTTGGTTCTTGAGAAGCAGTTCCCTGAAACAGTTTCCTTGTCAACCTGCATATTAAAAACTGAAGAAAAGGGAGGTCATGAATTTCATGTTATATAATCTGTTAGCTGATGCAATTATGGCTTTCAACGCTTCTAACTATAAAATCCTGTTAATAAAGCAATTCAACTAACCATCAAGTGCCATGTGAAAAATGTGATAGTGTCATAGTGCAAGAATTCTCATCATAGCTTATATTTCCCTTTTTTTTAATGACATGAAACCTCACCAAGGCCCCTACTTTGGACCCACCCCTGGGGAGTAAACCATGGATACATGACCCCACCTGCTAGAACCATGTATCAAGTAATCCAAGGGTGCTCCTAGTGGGGATCAAACACAAGATGTCTGGGTCTACAACTCATCCCAAACCTCCGACCACTAGGCTGCACCCTGACAGGTTACCTTTATTTGCTTAATAGAAAGGCATCATAGCATATCTTATCTTGATGGATCAACCAAAATGCACTTTTCTTTTTCCGTTTTCAGGTAAGGCAATAGTCAGGTGTTAGTGAGTTAGCACATACATTCATTTACCATATAAATGAAACATTACACTTAAGTGCCTGGTGGCCTCTTTGACACATCAATTTGCCTATCAGAAAAAATTTTCAGCACTAACATTCTTTTACAGGTCTCCTTTTTTTTTTTTTTTTCTAACTATTGCCACCGTGTTGACAGATAAAATGTATCAGACATGGATAGAAATTTCAGAGCTAATGTCAAAGCTATGGCATTGGCATAGAATCAAGGTTGAGCAAACAGTACACGGACAGCAATTACAAGTGTACAAGTTCTTCCTAATGAAGAAAGTTATGGTGAAGACTAAAATCCCCACTAATTGTTCATAGAAAAAAAATGTTTCACAGACATAAATAGGAACCAATTTTACCATTTCGATGAGTAAAGGATGTAACATTCACAATCCGGGAAGGAACAGGACTATTTCTGAGAAGTGGTAGTAAAAGTTTGGTCAAACAGAATGCACCAATGTAATTTGTAGCCATCATCCTGAAAATACGTGTAAAATTATCATAAAACAACCCATGATTCTTCATGTGGGTAGGAAACAGGGATGTATTACAGGCTCTAAAATGAGTAAGGTATTTACTTCAATTATTTGTGATAACATCAAAATGTATTTTCCAAATATGCAATACAAAACCAAAATCTGCTGAAAAATGGAGCACCAAGAAAAAAGCAATTTTTGCATAATAGAGAAAGATATGAGATGGAAGATTAAAGAAATAAAACAAAAGACAAAAAGGACTTCTATGCAATGTTGTAAGTTGCAATTACATGAGGGTCAAGTCAAATTGAGCATGGTAATATTGGTTTTAAAAGTGCAGAGGCCACCAACAACTTATGCTAGCTAGATCAAATTACACAAATCAACTTATGCAATAAAAAACCAAAATCGGCTGAAAATGTAGGACCAAGAAAACGATTCTTTGCATAATATAGAAAGATATGAGAAGGAAGATTAAAGACAAAAAACAAAAGACTTACTACACAATCTGGTAAATACAATTTAATGAGGGTCAAGTCTAATTGAGCATGGTAATATCAGATTTAAAAGTGCAGCAGTTACCAGCAACTTATGCTAGTTATATCAAATTATACAAATCAAAAGCAAGCTGAAACTCATCCAACTTGTTGCCAGGTGGTCTGCATGTCTGATGAAATTAGCAGAGGTGTAACATAAACCATGTAAACTTATTTCAGGACAGAAGCCAACTTCATTTAAAAATAAATAATATATAAAGAAGATTACTGATCATAGCCTTCAGCTGTGAGTCTATATGATGTAGCTAGTATCCCAGCATTGTTAATCAATAATTGGACCGAAGGATGCATATTTGAATCTAAAAGCCACTGTTGAAGGGAGCCTTTAAAGTTGAATATTGACTGGAAGGATGACATATCAACCTGAAAAGCTTTGAGATGGGCATCCTTATTCAAACTTTTTATCTCTCCCAGAGTCTGTCAATAAGGGAAAACATAAGAAAAAACGTAAATTGAAGAAGGTATGTTTAACAATAAACTTCCGCAAAATTTATACCTTTGATAACAAATGGGAGGACCGTCCAACTGCATATACAAAATGAATTTCAGCCATTCACCAATAAAAATAATTAAACAAACATCCTTGCTTTAAAGTATAGCAATTTTTTAATTTATTTTTGCAAAATTTGAAAGGCCTATAATTTGGATATCCACTTGCACTGTCAAAATATCTAAACAAAATTTATTTGGATACCCCTATATAGTGTCAAACTATCAAAAATAAAAGAAGTGATGCCTGATAACTTGTTTTTTCACAGCACTTGGCGTGTCAGAATCAGCACTGACTCATTCAGCAAGCTCTGTAATAAACTTTGGGTGTAAATCAAATACAAATCATACTTGAATGGTTAAAATATGAAGAACTTAAATGCTTCCAATTATGCTGTAGAGAAAGTTATTAACAATTCGATAGGGCAGATTGCACATAAAAGGGATGTTTGAGATAAGAAAGCAGATTAACATAGTTTTAACTCTTTCATTCAATTTAAGTCATGTATTTTCTTTGAACTAGTCCTTAAAACTATAACAGAACACAACATTTGTGTGCATGTGGGTGTCATTGTGGTTGAACAAGTCATCTGACTATACTTTTCTGTGAGCAGAGACATGCTTAGAAACATTTTTGCCTGGCTACTTCAACCAGCTAAAAATTTTAAGAAATAAATAAAGGGAATGGATGAGAAGGGCAGAATGGCAATACCAAGAACAACACAGAAGCCTTCCTTTGAAAGAGCATAAGCAGCGGCAGCACCCAACCCAGATGTAGCCTGCATTGATTAATTAAAAAGAAATCAAACTAGTTGGTGATTCACAAGGAGCAATTAAAAATATATAAATAAATAAATTGATGACAAAAGAATCGTACGCCGGTGATAATGCAAACAGGCTTGATTGGAGTGGTTGCAGGGTCACAACGAGGGAAGGACTTGGATTTCGGAGCAAACAAAAGGTGCCAATAGGAGACGAGGAGAGATAGCATCCAAAACACCGCCATTCTCCAGAATTCAAGGGAGCAAATGAACTGCATTGCCTTCCCCAATTCCTTCACCATCCCTACTATTCCCATCATATATATAAAATACGAATATCCTCCAAAAATCAATCTCAAAACTGCGCAGCACTACTCATGTATTGACCGACTTATAACACAACTCGCCAGCTTTGGAGGCTCCCTGCCGCGAATCACAATTCACAGCCAATGCAGCAGTGGCACAATACAACAATTTCTACAACCCCAAAAACCAAATACTCAATAACAACAATAATAATAATAGTAAAATGTTCTACACTGCCATTCTATACTCATTACTCATATATAGATTGATTGCGGGTTTCATCTTATTTATTGTGCCCAAGACACCATATCTCTCTCTCTCTCTCTCTCTCTCTCTCTCTCTCGCAGGGTGAAACTCAGAGTTTGTTGGATAGTCCAATACTGTGTAGTAGCAGTATACAAAACCACATGGATGAGAACCTCCACCGATCAATATATGATCGGAGCGAGTTGCAATGGGTTACCAACCCAAGTATCCATTTGGGTTAGCTGTAATTTTGAAAACACGGTATTGAAATCACAGTTAAGCGTTTTGGTAAAATCTGAAAATAAAATCATGCTTCTGTGGATAAAATTGTTGTTGTTTCAAGTACAAATTACCAAAGGTATAGACAGAGTAATCTCAATCTCTCTCACGAGGAAGAAAGAATTTGCTTAACCCATCAATCATGGGTCTACCAAAACTCTTTAGAACAAAATCATAGATTGAGCCATTTTCCAGGAAAAGTGAAGAGGAGTATACAACAACTTACAAGGTAGATGGGTTGGTTACCTAAGATGGCGGAAAACGTAGGCGCGGTGGATTAGTAGCGGTGAGGACAATGGTGGTTCGTTTGATGCTTTTGTGTGGGCCGAGCTCACGGCCGGCCACGGGCTTAGACAATTATAGCGGGCCTCTTAAGCTTGGTCTATATTTTGAGATTTGTATTTTGATACGCTGATGGTGGAGCAAGAAAGTGTCCTCAAGACCAATCTTTTTCTCCTCGAGACAATCTGGTTTTTTTTTTTTTTTTTTTTTTTATAATTTTGAGATTATTATATTTTTTAAACACAACAAATTTTAGAAATATGATGAATAAATTATTTCATTTAAAAGGTAGAACACTCATCACACCTCTAGGTATTTTTATAATTGAAAAATATAATAATTTCAAATTATAATGGATTCTGTAAGGACTCAATTTGGATTAACCTTGGGTGACGGGTCTTTCAGCCTAATAAGCCCAAACAATACATTTATAGAGAGTGGGGTGAAAGGTTTAGGTGCTGGCCGTCGATCACCAAGCATGAACTTTCTTGTAACGAAGAAAAATGCTAAGAGTTTTTCTTTCAAGGGGGGAGATGCTCCTCGGCCTGTGGCCGAGGAGGCCTTATTGTTCTCCCTTTTCCTTCCCCCCCTCCATTTACTTTACTAACTTTTCTTTTATAGTTTTCATTTTCCTATCCCCTCTTTCCATCTGTTGATCATCTATTTGCCTTCTTATCTGGCCGTCCGTCCCATCAGAGGCCTTATCGGTACTCAAGTGGTTCACTCTGATCAACGTTATCCTGCCAAGGGGTTACCTCCCCATTAATGCGGCCAGGGGGAGTTAGTTGAATGCATTAAATGTGAGAATGACAGCTTACTTTGGGGATAGTCTCTCCCTAAAATCCCCTTCGTCAGGCCGAGGATGAGGTGATCCTCGGTGTGGATTGGGAAAAGAGGCTTCCCCCAATTTAGCCCAACAACAACAACAAAAAAATGGCCTATGCTCCTCAGCCTGGGCCTTGGGCCTGTTTCGTGATGGGCCGAGGCTGTCAGGCTCATAGGCCCCACAATAGCCCCTCAAAACCCTGCTGCACGTTCCCTGGGACGGGGAGGAGGGTTTTGATACTTGCGGGTCCATGGACGAATTGTCCCACTTCGGTTTGTACTGATGCTGGCGGCCTTCTGACTACCCAATGCGCGTTTTTAGCGTTTCAAGGCTTAATGGGCGCCCACATTAAATTTTGGCGGCACCACGTTTCCCACTTTCAACGGCATGATCTTTTGCTTTTATGAGCAAGCGGTTACATTTGGGGAACCTAAGGGGGAGTATAAATACCTGTTTGAACCCAAGGGTTTCATCATTTTCGCGCTGACAATTATTGACGCGTATAATTTGAATCTGGCTCGACTTGCACACTATCTGAAGGGTTCCGTCATATTTCTGTAAGTCTTCTTTTCCTAGTGATCCCAAATTTTCTCGATTTCACTCTTCTTTTTCTCGTTTAGAACTTTTAGTTGTCTTTGGGGAATGGGTAAGTTTAAGAAGTTGGTCGAGTCCGATGAGATGATGAACAAATTCAGGGTTGACTATGGAATACCCAATAATGTGAATTTGAAGTATTGTGAAGAGGGAGAATGGTACCTTAGGAGGAGGGAAGGTGAAGTTGTGATCCCGATA
>NW_027069951.1:243660-279353 GCF_002906115.3 Quercus suber | reverse complement strand
ATAATTACACAAATTACTCATTGAATAATTAATGTTTAACTATCTAATTAATTAGGTGTATGCAACCTCACCATAAAATGTAGTCCTAACCAATTAAATTATGACACATCATTGATCTCAAATTGATTACACTTATAACCAATTGAAATCAATTGTTCATAATCACATATAGTCGGACTCAATTTGTGATAGTACATCTTAGCCATTAAAACTTGATTTGATGATAACTTTCAATCTAATGGTCCGATTAGGGCTTATGACCAGTCGATTTGATCGTTACAACATCAAGATCATTTTGGTGAAATGAGTCCAATGATCTAATGGCTAGAATCAAGATGCATATTTTTAAAGTGAAAGTACCATTTTACCCTCCATGTGAGGTTAAATGCGGGTTGCAAAATGGGGTGTCAACATATATATATAACTATTATTATTATTATTATTTTGATATTTAGTTTTGTTTTTGGATAAATATGGGGTGTTTTTTTTTAAGGAAAAAAAAAATAGCAACATTGTTTAACTTATTTTTCTATTTAAAAATAATAATAACAAACGTATAGTTACTTTGAAGAAGTAGGTTAGTGGAAAAGTGTTCCTATTTTGTAGGTAATGTTTTAGTGCAAGTTAAACATGTATTTTTACCGGATTAGTCTCTACTTAAACCTATGGGTGAAGGGGTATTTTGGAACAAAAAAAAAAAAAAAAAATCTAGTCCAAATAAGAGAAGCCCCTTAAATAATAGTATAGATACTACTATTTAGAGGCTTTCCCTGTTTGGACCAGATTTTTTTTTTGTCCAAAATACCCCTATTTCCCTAAGTTTAAGTAGAGATAGAACAAAAGGACAACAAAGTAAAAACACATCTTTATCTCCCACTAAAACATTGCCTACAAAATAGGATTACTCCCCCATTAACCTACTTATTCAAGAAACAAACTTCATGTTTAAAATTTTCTCTTTCTTTATTTTTTTAATTGGCCGAAAATATTTCTTTAAAAAAAAAAAAAAAACCCATGTTAAAAAGTTTTTTATTTTTATTTTATTTTTATATTTTATTTAGAAACCCATGATAAAAAGTTGCTATTTTTTTGAGTAAAATTTAATAATTTGCATTAATTATAATTTGGGATTACTATATTTTCCAATCACAAAAAAACTTAGGGTGTGATAAATGAGTGTTATGCGTTTGTACCAAATATTAAAATTATAATTGATGCAAATTATTGAATTTTACCCAAAAAAAAATAGAATACACGCATGTTTAGAGGCTAATATATATAAAACAAAATGACATGTTTAGTTAAAAAAGTACTGCAGGTAAGTTAAACCCAAAATTAAAATGGCAACATAGATTTTTATAACTGCTTCAATTTTTTTAGAAGTTGTTATCGTTACAACTTACGATACGTGGAGGAGATGGAAGAAATTGTTTTTTTGTTTGCTTGTTGTTATTATTTTTTTTCTTTTTTTTAGGAAGATGGAAGAAACTTTTTTTTTTTTTTTTTTAAGTTATCTAAATTTTAGAATTTTTTAAATGATTTATTTTAAATTTTTAACCCTCTTATTTGAACTTTCTAAACGGTTGGATTTGAGGATACCTTGGGCATTTAAAAGTAGGAATTCAAACAGAAGAAGCCTCTTAATTAGTAGTATGGATATATATATGTGTGTGTGTGTGTGTGTGTGTGTATGTATGTATGTATAAAATAAAATAAGATAAAAAAAAGTTTTAATTAAAAAATACCTACCTATTTTACGTTTAAGTAAGGACAAAACTTGGGAGACAACTTGATAAAAATACATTTCTAACTCTCACTTGAAATACTGCCTACAAAATAGAACCTAAATTTAATAATACGTCCACAATATTTTTACAACATATTCACAACAAATCATAGTGGTTAGTTGTTATTGGTTAAAATTTGAATTTAGCACTGAGATTACTTTTTTAACCTAACAATAACAACCAGTAATAACCTACTACTTAGGATCTGTTGTAAAAATATTGTGGACATATTATTTCTCTTTAATAATTTTTTTTTTGAGGGATCTCAATTTATATTTTTTTTATAACCTCAATTTAATAAATTAATCAAACACAACTGCCAATACAGATAATTGCTTGCCATTTGCCTTTCAGTTTTTTTCCCCTCATAAACATTTTCAAAGGCTCTTCTATTTTTAGGGTAAGGGTGTTGGAAAATTTGGTTTTTGTGTCTCATACAAAACACATAGCAGAAGCAACAAACATGGATCTATTTCATTCATGATTGATAACATGCACTACGTAAATTTCAGAATTTAAGAACAGGATAGCGTACCTTAGTGCAGTGAAATTCAAAATAAAAGATCAGAAGTACTTGGGAACACTTTTAATCTTCACTCCAATTCCACTTTACGCCCAAGAAGTGTGGTGCTCTCAATCAATTTCCAAGGGAGACTAATCGAGTGGCTTCACTTACACATACACACCATTTCACAAAGATGTCTCTCTTTTCTTTTTCACTAATAAAAAAATTTTGTATGTTTCTCCCTTTATAACTAGGTGATTATCTAATTGGGTTGGCCTATTGGGCCTTTCCAATTGGACTTTAGTGTGTGGTTGGAGTGGGACCAAAAGGGACCAATAAGACACAAGCTCTAATGGGCCTTAGGCTTTTCTATCAACTTTTGATAAGTTCAAAATTACCTAATTATATTTATACTACTATATAAAATATAATTGCACTCAGGTCTTATTAATAAATTATATCCCAAAACTTTATTATATATGCAATCTCTTCATAAAATATTTGTAGTAATACAAAGTCATGAATGGAGACAGTCACTTATAAATTACTACATCTTAATCCTTGAGTACCTAGTTTAATCCTTTAAGTTATTCATCATATATTTATGAAATATAACTTCATAAATATATACTTTAGTAACTATTTACTAAAGTAGTTAGGCCTAATATTTTGAATAACATACCCATTAAACTTTTCTCGAGGGAATATTTTGTATCTCTGTTAAGAGACTATGAATTCCAGCTTGAGAATATATGTTCCGTCAACACTAAATGTGGTTGCTCAACATACTGAGGTTTTGACCATTACTTTAGATCTCACTCCTGATATATCAAAGCAACCTACACTTCATGATCAGGTCCATTATTCTCTCAGTATTAAGAGTTCATGTAAATATATAAGTCGTGAGATTTATTATTCAATTGACAGTAGTTAGGAGAATAATAAATCTCACAGCGGTTTAGTTCAATATGTTTTAACTCTTAAAACATATTAACATATCAATTAAAAGTCACCACTTCTATGATCAAGATAATCATCTTAGTTAATATGTTATAGTTTTCGCAGATGAAATGCCCAATTTCATCACCGACTACGAACTAAATTCTGAGTTTACAAAGAACTTGTGATTTATATCTTCTATGACTTTTCACATAAATTGCATACTATGCATGTTATGGACTTTGTGATAATGTCCGAATATTCATTACCATTATTTTCAAATAATAATAAAACAACTTTATTAATTACAATATTAAGTCATACACCATGTCATACATAATATCATACATAGTATCATATAATAGGATTTAAAGGCATTAATCCTAACAAGGGGTTAATTTAGAATATTTATTATAATTTGGGATTACCACATTTTCCAATCACAAAAAAAAAACCTAGGGGTGTGATGAGTATTATGTGTAGTGAAATAATTTTTCATCATACCCCTAGGTCTTTTTTCTGATTGGAAAATTTAATAATCCCAAATTATAATAAATTCTCTAAATTAACTCTTACCAAAAAAAAAAAAAAAAAAAGAGCATCTGAGCACGTGCATGAGTGCGTGCTTAGAGGTTAGTAGATTTAAGGGACTTTCCTTGTTTGGACTAGATTTTTTTTGTCCAAAATACCCCTATTTTCCTAAATTTGATTAGAGACAAAATTTCCAAAATACCCCTATTTTCCTAAGTTTAATTAGAGACAAAATTAAAGAACAACAAAGTAAAAATACATCTTTAACTCCCATTAAAACATTATTTACAAAGTAGGATTACTGTCCCACTAACCCACTTATTCAGAGACAAACTTCACGTTTAAACTTTTCTCTTTCTTTATTTTTTTTANCGATATTCTTGATATGAACGTGGTCTTTTTTTTTTTTTTTTTTTTTTTTTTTTTTTTTTTAAGATCTAAACGTGGATTTGAGGCAAGTGTTTTTTTTCAATGAATGTTAAACTTACGATACGTGGAGGAGAGATGGAAGAAATTGTTTGTTTGTTTGCTTGTTGTTATTATTTTTTTTTTTTTTTTTAGGAAGATGGAAGAAACTTTTTTTTTTTTTTTTTTAAGTTATCTAAAATTTAGAATTTTTTAAATGATTTATTTTAAATTTTTAACCCTCTTATTTGAACTTTCTAAACGGTTGGATTTGAGGATACCTTGGGCATTTAAAAGTAGGAATTCAAACAGAAGAAGCCTCTTAATTAGTAGTATGGATATATATATGTGTGTGTGTGTGTGTGTGTGTGTATGTATGTATGTATAAAATAAAATAAGATAAAAAAAAGTTTTAATTAAAAAATACCTACCTATTTTACGTTTAAGTAAGGACAAAACTTGGGAGACAACTTGATAAAAATACATTTCTAACTCTCACTTGAAATACTGCCTACAAAATAGAACCTAAATTTAATAATACGTCCACAATATTTTTACAACATATTCACAACAAATCATAGTGGTTAGTTGTTATTGGTTAAAATTTGAATTTAGCACTGAGATTACTTTTTTAACCTAACAATAACAACCAGTAATAACCTACTACTTAGGATCTGTTGTAAAAATATTGTGGACATATTATTTCTCTTTAATAATTTTTTTTTTGAGGGATCTCAATTTAATATTTTTTTATAACCTCAATTTAATAAATTAATCAAACACAACTGCCAATACAATAATTGCTAACTTTTCTCTTTCTTTTTTTTTTTTATTGGCCAATTTTTTTTTAACCCACGTTAAAAGGTTTTTTTTAATATTTATTTTATTTTAGAAACCCACGTTAAAAAGTTACTTTTTTTGGGTAAAATTTAATAATTTGCATTAATTATAATTTGAGATTTCTACATTTTCCAATTACAAAAAAAAAAGAAAAAAAAAACTTAGAAGTGCGATGAGTATTATACGTTTGTACCAAATATTAAAATTATGATTGATGCAAATTATTAAATTTTACCTAAAAAATAGAAGAGTCTCTGAGCACACGCGTGAGCACGTGCTCAGAGGCTAGTTGTTAATTATACACTAAATAGCACTCACATAGTCATATGGGTGGGCGGATTATATTTCCTCCAAAAATGCTTGCAGCAATTCCTACAAACAGGGACATGTGTCAATAAAATAAAAAGAACAGTTTTGCCTAAAAATTCATTTTACATTTAGTTTTTTATTCTTTCGTTACGTATCTTGAAAATGAAAGAAAAGAGTAGATGATGATTGTTATGTATATATGAAGAAAGATAAACAATCAAAAAAAGCAAGAAAATTCAATATTTTAATGAAATATAATGTAAAAGTATATTAAAAAGTGAGTACATAAAATAGAAAAAAAAGTAGGTTCTTATACTAAAATAGATATGAATTTTTTGCACAAGCTAATACTAATACTCTTATATATAAGTCCTCAAGTGGACTCAATAGCAATTCTTCTTGTATTTCTCTTTAAAAAATACCTAATGTCAACTTATATGTATTTCTTTATACTTGATTGGCACTTAGGCTATATAACCTTCAATTTCCTTTTTTTTCCATTGCTTGCTCCCCGCTTTAGTCGACTTCGAATTGGACGCCCTCACCCTCCAGAACCTTCCCCTATTCCACTGTAAAAAGGCCTCTTTAATTAACACCATTCCAAAGCACCCGACTTTCCTAAAACTCTGGAGTAAGCAACAAGAAGAGTTCCTTTGGTGCTTTGATTCTCTTGGGCTCAAATCACTAGAAGGGTAAATATCAATCATCTTGGTCTCGGGTTTACAACTTGAATTCGTTTCCTCACTCCTCTAATGTTCAATAGGAGTAGAGAAAGCAACAAAGTAAGGAGCCCTCTCGGGATAAAAACCAAGTCCTTTTGGTCTTGGGTCTACGGCCTTTAAATTTGTCGCCTCACTCCTCAACAACCTCTAAGAAGAATCTTCACCCCTCCCTTTGTAATGCTAGTGCACGCACGTATGGTTACATAAACCTCTCTTTTTAATTATGTTCTAGCAATATAATTTAGATTCAAGCATTTTTTTTTTTATAAATATCGAATGTTGTTGAATATACATGCTTATGTTTTTGAATGTTTATGTCATGTTCTCTAGGGTGTTATTAATTTTGATGTTAAGCATGCTTCCATTCTTTTAATTCAAATAATACCACATGTTTAGGACTAGGGTTTACACCTACCACACACATAATTACCATGCTTCAGATTTCAATCCATTCAAATGTGATTATTATCTTCCACACGTGCACTGTTTACCGTGAAAAAGTCAACAAATACGGCAAAAAAAACCAAAACACGCTACAGTGCAAAACGTAGCCGCCACTTTCATTTCTATCCAAACCGGTACCTTATCTTCCACGTCATATGACATCCAAGCCTCCCAAGTCCTTCGCTGATAAGGTGTAATTAAAAGTCTATGGTATACGGTTTGTTGAAAACAGCAAGCAGTCATAGTCTCATAGTCTTCTTGTGGTCTTAGAATTACTCCAGTTTCTTTGATGTTCATGTCATCTGGAACATCAGTCGAAGTCTTAAAACTTCACCTTCGTCTGAACTTTCGTTTGGAAGGATTCTAAACTACAAAAGGAAAGCCAACGTGATAACTTATTCGCGTGGAGTGAATGTTTGAATGATATGGAGGAAGCCTTGAAGATTTTTCTCATAGCTGCGTCTTCGATGTTCGCAGTAGCTATTTTTTTGAGTGTGATCTGTCCAGGAGGAGTTCTATATAAATGTCGATGTGGAGTTAGCATTGATGGTGATGGAGATGGGGCAGACACTGCAGGTGACAACGGTGATGGAGATGGGGCAGACACTGCAGATGGCAGCGGTGGTGGCCATGGACATGGCAGCGGTGGATGAGTGTGATCTGTCCAGGAGGAGTTCTATATAAATGTCGATGTGGAGTTAGCATTGATGGTGATGGAGATGGGGCAGACACTGCAGGTGACAACGGTGATGGAGATGGGGCAGACACTGCAGATGGCAGCGGTGGTGGCCATGGACATGGCAGCGGTGGTGGCCATGGACATGGAGGCGGTGGCCATGGCCATGGACATGGCGGCGGTGGCCATGGACATGGCCATGGACATGACAGCAGTGGTGGCCATGGACATGGCGCAGACACTGCAGGTGGCATTGGTGGTGGTGGTGGCGGCATCGGTGGAGGATGTGGTGGTGGTGGTGGTGGAGGCGGTGGTGGAGGAGGTTTTTAGGTGACGATAGTTGCTGATTACCTCAAGATCAAGTTATCCATGGTGCTTTTTCTCCCCCTTTTTGGCTTCTCTTATTGTCAGTTTGTCACCTAATTCTGGGAATATTTTGTGCTATTAATTATCACAATTCACAAATATGGGGCCATATTCAATATCTTTTTTAGTACACTTTGAGACTTTTATTATTATTTTTTTAAAAAAAATATTTTTGTAGAAGAAGAGGGGAGGATGAAAACTAGAAAGGGAAGTTTAGGAGCTGTTTGGTAGTGTAATTAGAACAATAGTTTTTAGTGTTTAAATAATATTACGCGTATTTTTACATATTTTTTTTTATGTATTTCTAAAAAATACAAATAACATTACTAAAACAACATTATCAAACACTCCCTTACTGACAATAAGTTATTGTTGTTGAATTAGTTGTACAATCTTTTATTTTTTTTTTGAAGAAAGTTTCTCTGCAACCTGGATTGCAGGAACTCTCTCCAACCTGTGATGTGTCTGCATCAGAGCGTGACACCTGTCCAACCCACTAAAGCCGAAATTCAAGAAGTAACTCCCGTTAACTCAAACGTTATACCACTTTTCCATATATTTTTTTATTTAAAAAAAAATTTCTCACCATCATCACCTGAACAAACACTCTGTCCTTTCTCTCTCCAAAATCTCACCCTCCAAAGCCAAATTCCCCTCTTCACTATCCCACTTCACACACCTCCTCACGAACCCAGGCGGCCTCTGAAACCCCAAAAAACCACCACCACAGCTCTCCTTCGCCACCACGAAACTCAAAGACACGAGCTGTGTATGTGCCTGTACTGTTTTCCTCCTCTTTCTTCTTCTTCTCGAATCGGTAACAAAGACAACGGAAGGCAGGGAACGAGACTGGGGCCAAGAGTTTGGCGAGACTAGGAGGCGAGAGCAAGAACAAAAGGTTGTTGTTGTGAGAGAGAGCATGGTTCAGGCATTTCGTCGAACACTTCGAGGGAGCATTACCATCGGAAACAATAGATAGATCAAATCCCTTCTCTCTCTATTGGCGCTACTCCCTCCAAACCTCTCTCATTCTGCCGTTCCCATCCCCCACNTTCCTTGTATCCACGATAAGCAGACAAGTTCTCCATAGCTTGCCTTTTATACTTGAGGTTTAAAGAATTGTCTGCCTTTTTAGACGAGGGTCTAATTTATTGAAAGCTTCAAACATTCTTTGTGGAAATATTTGACTATAAGTACAATAGAGACCAGTTTATTCATTTCTCAAGAGCTTCGGGTTGATTGAGAAGCTAGTTTGCTATTTGCATTGAAGTTTTCAGAGTTCATTTCAAGAGGGCATACAGACATTATAGACTCTAGTTTTGCTGCCGCGTAGCCAATAAAAAATGAGCGTTTTTGTCAACTCTTGTGATGGTTGGATTTGGACCAGTCGTGTGTTTTTTTTTTTTTTTTTTTTTTTTTAATGTATTTATGTATTTTTGACTTGGCTATTATTTGGTAGTTAACTTCCCGCCATCAGCACTTGTACCTTTGACGAGGATTTTTTTTTTTTAAATTATTTTATTTTATAATTTGTTACTTATAACAATGAAAGAAGTAGATTTGAAGGTTGACTTCTTTGTTGGAAACATCGTAATATATTTTACAATATTTTACAAAACTCTTGACATATTATTTCACAATTTATTATAATAAAAAATTATTATTAATAATTGTGTAAATTTATTAGAAGTAAATCTTATGATTCTTTAATATTTTTTGGCCTTTCAAAAATTTGAACATTTGAATTATTATTCTTTTGATTTCTTTCAATAGTTATAGTCATGGATTATTATTTTGAATGTAACTCATTTTTCTCTTATATTTCTTTATTATTTAGTTTTTTTTTTCAATAATTTCTAAGCCATGAATTATCTGATTTTTTAATATTTTTTTATCTTTCAGAAGTTCAAGTAATGATTTTTTCATCAAATTGTAACACAAATTGAAGTTATAAAAGAGCAAATCATGCAATAGTATAGTTTTTTAATTAGTTTAAGATTTTATACAATTAATTTTAGTCTATCTCGCAAATAGGTAGATTCTCGTGCAAAACATGGGTTAACGACTAGTTATAATAAAAAATTATTATTAATAATTATGTTGGAGTCATGATTTGACTTTGGAGAGCAAATTTTATATAAGTTATGCATGTGCATGAAACATAATATATTTTTTGTATATATATAAATAGCAATTCATGTATATTAAGTGATATTTTGAAAACCCACAAATAATAGCATTTCATTATATATAAATTGTTTAGTTGTAAATGAATTTTTGTATAAATAAACCACCTTTCTGGTTTTAATTAAAAATTCCAAATATGAATACAAGATTTTTAATAGTTAAATAGACACCAAGCATAATTTACATAGTTTTATGTTAGAATGTGTGGGGATAAGGATGTTGGAGTCATGATTTGACTTTGGAGAGCAAATTTTATATAAGTTATGCATGTGCATGAAACATAATATATTTTTTGTATATATATAAATAGCAATTCATGTATATTAAGTGATATTTTGAAAACCCACAAATAATAGCATTTCATTATATATAAATTGTTTAGTTGTAAATGAATTTTTGTATAAATAAACCACCTTTCTGGTTTTAATTAAAAATTCCAAATATGAATACAAGATTTTTAATAGTTAAATAGACACCAAGCATAATTTACATAGTTTTATGTTAGAATGTGTGGGGATAAGGGCCCAAATTTGTGTATTGAGCTTAGGGCCCTATGTGAGGACTAAGGTATGTCTGAAGAGGAGTAAATGATTGAGAAGGACCCTAGGTGAGAGAAATAAGTAGGGAAATGATTGAAGGGTATAGTCCGAAGAGTGTGACATTAGTCCGAAGAGTGTGTCCTCTTCGGATATGAAGAATATCGATCAAGCAAGTACCTGAGAGTTTTGAGTGACCTTCATAGCAGTTCTAATGATTAGGATAAACTTCAGACACGTATAAAGATGATTAGAACAAAGAAATATCTAAAGTAAAAGCTGCTACCACCGCATTAAATGCACTGCAGCAACTTTTCTGGCTACATTAATGTGGAGAAGACCTCTGAACAGTACAAGCTCAACTACCGCCACTCATGGAGAACCGACGAAGATACTTGATGGGATGTATACTCAAGTGAACGTTTAGATGAAGACAAGTGGACGATCAAGATAGTCAAAAAGAAAACTATATGAATGTAAGAGACCTCTTACAAAAGGGGGGGACGGAAGAAAGAGAGAAGAAGAAGAAAGAGAGATTTACTGTAATTCTAAAAATTGTATTAGCCTTTCAAACCATAATTCATCTCTTCAGACAACAATTTATTTGAATTTCAAGTGTGTTTTTGTACTTGTTCATCCTTGAGAATCAATATTAGACGTTGCTTAATTCACTATCACTCTAGCTCTTTCACCCACTCTCTACAAATTCATTGTTTTGGGTTTGTTGAGCCTATGCTTCATATCTTTTGGGCTTGAGCTACAAATTGAGACCATACAATTGGCGCCGTCTGTGGGAATCGAACCCACGACCACATAGTATAAGTCACGTGTCTCATGCAGAGAAGAACAAAAACATGCAACTGGAGATTGACCAGCTGAAAAAGGAGTTGCGCCATGCAAAGAGGAGGCGGACTTCTTCTCACTTCGATGATAATTCTGACAATAAGCAGGACGTCACTTATAAACAGAGGTCTAGAACACCAGTTAGTGAGTCTTTTTCCTACGAAGAAGAGCACTATGATAAGCGACAACCTCGAAGTCCATCACGTGGGGGTGTAGGGAATGATGCTATGAGCAAAGCCTTGAAACAAATCTCCAAATCGCCCTTCACGAGTAGGATTGAAGAGGTAAGACTTCCTTACTGTTTTCATCAGCCGACGTTCACTATCTATAATGGAAAAACAGACCCTGTAGAGCATGTGAGCCACTTCAACCAGAGGATGGCAGTCCATTCTAAAGATGAAGCTTTGATGTGCAAAGTTTTTTCCTCTAGTCTTAGACCAATTGCGATGAGATGGTTTGACAGCCTGAAAGCAGATTCCATTAGTTCCTTTAAAGAACTCACTCAAGCATTTGGTTCCCGTTTTGTCACCTGCCGAAGAGTGGCCAGGCCCTTAGCTTCATTGTTATCCTTGAGCATGCAAGAAGGTGAGACCTTGAAAACATACTCAAATAGGTATTGGGAGATGTTCAATGAGATGGAAGGCGATTTTGATGGAGTGGCCCTTAGTGCGTTTAAACTTAGCCTCCTTACTGACCATGGTTTAAGGAAGTTCTTAACTGGTAAGCCAGTTACTAACGTGCGTCAGTTCATGGACCGTATTGACAAGTATAAAAGAGTTGAGGAAGATCAGCAGTAAGGAAAGGGAAAGGACAAGGTTATCCCCCAAGAGATGAGGGATTTTAGGTCGGATCGTTACAATAACAGCAAACTGCATAGAGATTTTACTGGACAATCAGGATTAGCAAATTTTCAAGCAGTCAACGCTGTATTTAAAGAGCCAGTACACCAAGTTTTGGAAAAGATTAAGAATGAACCATTCTTTAAAATGAACCATTCTTTAAGTGGGCGAATAAGATGGTGGGAAACCTTGAGAGGCATAATCATAATCTCTATTGCCAGTACCATTAAGACCATGGGCATACCACGGAGGATTGTAGGAGCCTGTGGGGTCATTTGGACCAACTGGTCCGCGAGGGTAAATTGAGACAACTCTTGCATCACTCCAGTGGCCGAGGAAGTCAGGTGAACTCGGAGCCTCGAAGGGATGATTCTTCAAAGCCTCCTTTGGGTACTATCAATGCCATCTTCGCCGCACTGGGGAGAACAGGATCCTGGCCATCTAGGATAATGTCGGTAACCCGTTTACCCACAGGAGACGTTAATCACTATCCAAAGAAAGTTAAAGCATGTATTCCACTAGTTTTAGGATTCTCAGATGAAGACAAGATCGAAACCATCCAACCCCATATGATGCTTTAGTGATCGCCCTCAGAATTTGAGACTATGATGTGAAGAGGGTAATGGTAGACCAAGGCAGTGCAGTAGAGATAATGTACCCTGATCTCTATAAGGGGTTGAACTTAAAACCTGATAACTTAACCCCATATAGTTCTCCCCTAGTGGGCTTCGAAGGAAGAGTTGTTATCCCGAAGGGCCAAATACGATTACCAGTGCAGACTGGTGCAGAGATAGTAGAGGTAGATTTCATTGTCGTAGATGCGTATTCACCTTATATTGCAATTGTGGCTAGACCTTGGCTTCATATGCTAGGGGTTGTTTCCTCTACTTTGCATCAAAAGGTTAAGTATCCGTCTGAAGGTCAAGTTAATGAAATCCGGGGAGATCAATCTATGATGAGACAATGCTTAGTGGCTGCCATCTAGCATAAACCCAAGATTGAGCCCTCGGCCCACACTGGAAGGGATTTATAGCAATCAAAACCTCTGGCATTGCGCACCAATGATTCAGCCGAGGGTGCGAGATGTGAAGATTTGACAAAAGTTGCTATCGGAGATGATCCAGAGAAGTTCTTTCAAGTCGGATCTCAATTACCTCTTCAGGAGAAGGAAGCGCTTGTAGAATTCCTTAAGAGAAACATTAATGTATTTGCCTGGATTGCTTATGAAGCCCCGGGGGTGGATCCAGAATTCATATTTCACCATCTGAAGGTTAACCTATTAATCACCTCTAAGAAACAGCCTCCTCGACGCCCATGCAAGGAATATGCCGATGCAGTACGTGAGGAAGTAATGAAGCTCAAGCAGGCTGTGGCTATTAAGGAGGTGTTTTATCCTGAGTGGCTAGCCAATACTGTAATGGTGAACAAGAAAAGTAGGAAGTGGAGAGTGTGTGTGGATTTCACAGATCTCAATAAGGCGTGTCCGAAAGATCCATTTCCTATGCTTAAGATAGACCAGCTAGTGGATGCAATGGTTGGCCATCCTCGGATGAGTTTTCTAGATGCTTTCCAAAGTTATCATTAAATACCATTAGCCCTGGATGATTAGGAGAAGACTGTCTTTGTCACCCCTATTGGGAATTACCATTATAAAGTGATGCCATTTGGTTTGAAAAATGCGAGATCTACCTACTAAAAAATGATGACGAAGATGTTTGGGTCACAATTAGGTAAAAGTATCGAGATTTACATAGATGACATAGTGGTGAAAAGCAAGATCATTTCGGAGCATGTGAAGGATCTTCAAAATATTTTTGAAGTTCTAAGAAAGTACAAGCTGCGACTAAACGCTTCCAAATGCTCATTTGGTGTGGGATTAGGAAAATTCTTGGGTTATGTGGTGACTCACAGGGGAATTGAAGTTAAGCCTGACCAGATAAAAGCCATCAACAATTTACAAGCTCCTTGGAATCTCAAAGAAGTTCAGAAATTGACTGGAATGGCTGCTGCTCTAAACCGATTTATTTCTCGATCAACAGATAGGTGTAGACCTTTCTTCTCGTTCATTAACAAATGGAAAGGATTCGAGTGGACTGAGGAATGTGCTTTGGCTTTCCAACAACTTAAAGACTACTTAGCTCGACTACCAATCATGTCCAGTCTTGAACCAGATGAAGTCTTGTTTGCTTACATCGTTGTGGCTCCTTATGCTGTAAGTTTGGTATTGATACGAGTGGACCAAGGTGTGCAAAGGCCAGTTTATTATGTGAGTAAGTCGTTGCATGAGGCTGAGGTTCGTTATTTGCCGTTGGAGAAAGCCATCTTGGTAGTAGTGCTTGGTACACAGAAATTGCCTCATTATTTCCAAGTACATACGGCCGTTGTTCTTACTCAACTCCCACTTAAAACCGTACTCAGAAGTGCAGACTACACAAGGAGAATAGCTAAATAGGGTACTATCTTAGGGGCTTTTAACATCAAATATATGCCCCGCACCTCCGTAAAGGGATAGGTTCTCACAGATCTAGTAGCCGAGTTCACTGAGCCCTCGGTAGAAGAATTGGAACCAGCACGGACCATGGATGAAAAATCGGTTGGCGTAATTTCTCAGAATGGTCCCTCATTCTAGGAGGTATATGTAGACGGCGCATCAAACCAAAAAGGATCTAGCGTGGGGTCAGCAGTAATATCCCTGGAAAAGATCATTATTGAAAAATCACTGAGACTAGGCTTCACGGTTACAAATAATGAGGCTGAATATGAAGCTTTACTGATGGGAATGACAATGGTTCAAAGAATGGGTGGAAAGTTAGTGGAAATATTCTCGGACTCAAGGCTAGTCGTCGGCTAAGTACAAGGGGAATTTGAGGTGAAAGATGAAAGAATGTAGGGATACCTGAGCTGAGTTAAATGTCTACAGTTAGAGTTTGAATCATTTAATTTGCTGCACATCCCCAGAAATAGTAATGCACATGCTGATTCTTTGGCCACGCTCGCCACCTCCTCAACGCAGGATTTGTCTAGAGTTATGCTCATCGAGGACTTGTGTAAGCTTACGGAGACAAAGGGAGAGGCAGTCCAAGTGCATCAAATCAGAGCTGAGCTCAGTTGGATGGATCCTATAATTAAATTTTTGAAGGAAGACGTTTTGCCTGAAGAAAGGTCAGAAGCCGACAAAGTTCGGAGGAAAGCAACTAGATTCTGGCTGTCCGAGAACCAGAAACTGTACAAACGATCCTATTCAAGACCGTATTTTTTATGTATGCATCCTGAAACAGCTGAATTACTCCTAGAAGAGTTACATGAAGGAATATGTGGGAGCTATACTAGAGGTAGATCTATAACCCACAAGGCCATTAGTCAAGGTTATTGGTGGCCAAATATGCAAAAAAAAAACCCATGAATATGTTAAGAAATGTGATCATTGTCAACAGTTTGCGCCAAACATACATCAACTAGGTGGAGTTCTTAATCCACTATCTAGCCCATGGTCATTCGCTCAATGGGGCTTAGATATCGTGGGTCCATTCCCCAATGCTGCAAGAAACAAGAAGTACCTTCTGGTCGGCACAGATTATTTCACCAAATGGGTTGAAGCTGAGCCTCTAGCCAACATCAGAGATGTAGATATAAAGAAATTTGTCTGAAAAAATATTGTCACTCGGTTCGGAATTTCTCATACCCTCATCTCGGATAATGACCTACAGTTTGATAGAAAAACATTCAGGAGTTATTGTGGCGAATTGGGAATCACGAACAGATACTCTACCCCAGCTTATCCCCAGGGAAATGGGAATCACTATACATATATTATATTTGGTACATTCTTTGCAATTCTCTCCGTTAACTATTAGATTATTTATACTTTTTTCCCTTAATTATTGGATCAGTATAATATCAAGGGTATTTTAATAATTATTTCATTTTGAAATATTCTAAGAATCAAAAAGATTCGGTTATATATTAATTGAGTCAAGGTTATTTGTTCTCCCTTAATTATTGGATCATTATAATATCAAGGGTATTTTAATAATTATTTCATTGTGAAATATTCCATGAATCAAAAAGATTCGGTTATATATTAATGGACTCGAGGTTATTTGTTCATTTTCAATAATTAAGGAAAGACGTTGCTCAATTTTATAGTTTATGGGGGAAGTTGCAAACTTCCCCTATTCCTAACTTTCCCTATTCCCCACCACCCCAAAAAAAAAGAATCATTAAATGCAAACGCACAAAGCACCCATGAAGACTAAAGAATCTAATCTAATTTCAAAGAGATTTTCATTTTAAATCCTTAAGTAATCCTTGTAAAACTTTAATTTTACACCATCCCATCATCATTTGTCGTGTCGATTCTTAAAATTTTTATCATTGAGCTTAATGAAATCAAGAGTTTTTTTCTTTCATCAACTCTTTGTTTGTGTATATTTAAAACGTAAAATAAAATCTTATTAATCGCCAAAAAAAAAAAAAAAAAATTCGATTCCTTTTTCATTATTTTTTCTTGATTGTTTGGGGCCAATAGGCCTGTGCGTTGGCATGTACTTGCACTCTTGCAATAGTTTTGAATCTTTTGATGTTAGATTCACGATGGTATACTAGATAGGGTGAGCCAGGAGTAATTATTATAAAATTAATTAATATAATAAAGAATGATTCATCCATTATTCACTATCTGTCTCAAATAAATGGTAATACTCTTGATCATAGCCAAAAGGCGGAAAAAGGTAAATGGTCATACTCATACATACAGATAAAATAAAATTCAATATTATTTATTTGATTAAAAGATAAATTTACATATACCTTCCGTATATATCCAATGCAAAACTTCCACCAAAAAAAAAACTATTGCCATACCCAACAAATTATAAATCATAGATGAAATGATCCCTGTCAGCCCCCACCACCGCCACAACCCCCGCCACCTCCTCCACAACCTCCTCCACCACCACCTCCACAACCTCCTCCACCACCGCCACCTCCACCGCCACCACCTCCACAACCTCCTCCACTGCCACTATTAATGATGGCTGAAGTTGCTAGAACAGCACCATAGTCGGTCATAACAACCATGCCACCATCTTTTGTGCCACCATGCTTGCCTGTTGTGGATGAAGAAATACCTCCTCTTCTGGGGGCAGCTTTAGCAGTACTACCACCTGTTGGTTTTTTATTATTTTCTTTCTTCTTACGCCTTCTGTTGCAAAAACAGCCCATAACCTCAACTGCAACTGGCTTTTAGTTTGTACCTTTCTTCGACTTTACAGGAATGGACCAAAAACCAAACAACCATACACCTTCAGATTCCTCTATGCCTCAATTTATATAGCTAAGGTCATTCCTTTAGGATAATTTAATTAATATATGTGCTTGAAATTCAAGGTATTTCCGTAAGAAAAGGAGTACAACTAGACAAAGATGAAAAATAACATATATTTCAAATATTGAATTGGGGGACGGTTCTTATCTTTGACATTCATAGAACATAGTGTATAGTAATTGCTTGTCAAATACAGAAGTTGTCAATTAATTAAGAAGAGTTAGGATTGGTCAATACGATATGTATGATGATGCGTGGCAATTCCCTTTTTTGTATCCAAGAAATTTAATAAGGGCATTCCTCTCTGACTCTCAACTTCACTCTCCCAAGACTTTGTCTATTCTTGATAGAAGCCACTTTTTTTTTTTTTTTTTGAATCTTTCTTGATAGAAGCTGCAAGCTAATCATGAGTTTTTTTTTTTTTGGAAAAGTTAATAGATGTTTTAAGGACCTTGATTTAGAAAGAGATTAAATTCTATAAGGATGCATTATAAAACCCAAGTTTTACTGCTTAAATCCCAACATGCCATATCATCATATTACATATTAAAGAATAGACACATTTACATCCAATCAATTCTAATACCCAATTGAAAATCTAATTTAATTGTGAGTTTATTAAGATCAATGTTATTATGTTTGGTATGATGTATTGAGTTTTAAGTAAAAAACTAATGTGGTTATCTTATTAGATGGTGTAATATATAAGTTTTACACTTTATCTTTACCAAATTCAGATTCATTTAAAAAATATTGTTAAAAACTAATTGGTTAGAGTTGTTATAAGACCACAACTAATTCTAGACTAATTTTTACAACTATTTTATGTGACAGACTATGATTAGATATCAATCACTTTCACATAATCCTATCAATTTTTTTTTTCACCAATCGCCATAAACCACATAGGATACTTGTGCAAATAGGCGTGAAATAGGCGTGAAATTGATTGTTGTACTAAAATATTTTAATTGACTATCAATAAATGCATTTAGAAAGAGAGGAAGTATTAATGGTTTGATGGTGACTAGTAGCAAGAGGGATTATTTGAGGGAGTGATGAGCTGGGGAGAAGAAGCTCTTGATGTGAAAATTGAAAGACATTTTTTTTTTTCCTTTCTTTTTTGGGGAGTGAGATAGAAGGAGGAAAATGTATATGGATTTTTTCAATGTTTAGCTAATCATAAAACACTTTCACAAAAGAAAAGAATAAATGAGTATGAAATATATTTTATTTAAGTTCTTATGCTAGCGTAGCATTTTACCGTATGATCAAAATTATGAGGTATTTTTCTATTTAGAGTCTTAGACAATTGTCTAAACTACGAATGGGTGTTCCAAAAAATATTTCTAGGGAGAACAACCGATGGTGGATAATGTTGAGGTTAAAGGTTTATCTGCTTTCTTTTATACATTTTGTTCTTATTTACACTACTATTATGATGATATACCACTCTTAGGTATCCACTTTTTAACCCCCTCAAAAAAAAAAAAAAAAAAAAAAAAAGGTATCCACTTTTTAACCCCCTCAAAAAAAAAAAAAAAAAAAAAAAAGATATCCACTTTTTAATATTCTAAAAGATCCTCACACCCAAATTATGAAATTTTGTACATCTTGAAAATTAGCATTTTGAAATTCTGTCTGTCATAAAATCAAATTACTCAAATTAGGGTATGCACATTGCACAATAACCACGACATTGATTTTTTTTTTTTTTTTTTGGGTAGTGTTTTTAAGATCTTAGGTCTATTATTCAATGACAAAAGATTTGACTAGTTGAATTAAATAAAGCCCACAATTTATATATGTATACATATAAAAAATATTTTGAAGTAAAAGATAGAAAATTTCATTGATGTCGTAAAAGTATTACAACAGTGTAAAATCATTGGAGGGCTATGCCAATCCCAACCCAACCCTTAATATTGTCAATGCTTATAAGCTCCATTCCAGCAGCTAGTGGAAGCAATGACAGTGGCTCCTTCCTTCTTCGATTGGATGGCTAGATGGCCAATTAAACCTTAACATTTTCAGTACAAATAGCATAATTAATTAGCCAGGTTGAAACCTTCATTGTAACCTTCCACGATGAGCCAGGTTGATTGATTTACCTCTTTATATTTGGATGTAGTCTTTCTTCTTCATTTTTTTTTTTTTTTTTTTAAATACACACAAAGGAAGAGAAGATGAGATTTAAACACCAAAGCACCGAAAATACTTAGGTAGTCCTCGAGTTTAGTGAAATGGTGTTCCTTCCTCGAGTTTTCATGATGGATCCAACTATGAATTTAATGAGCGGACTTCGCCTTGATTGTGAGAGGAATGAACACCATTCGCTATGCTCCAGGAGTATCTAAGAATTACTCCAAAAGCACACGTTAGATTTATTTATTACTGCTATTTGTTATTTAATTTTTGATAATTTGAACTATTTTATTAAAGGCAGCAATTTGATCAATTGATAACAAAATTAATTAAGAACCATTAAAAAGCTTCAACATGCAATTTTTAATTTTAATTGATTTAAATTCTTTAAATAATCATTTGTCACGCCGGTCCTTAACAAATTTATCATGAAGTTTGATGACATCGTTGCAAGAGTGTTTTCTTTCATCAACTCTTTAGTTTCTGCCACAAAATAAAAAAAATAAAAATAAAAAAATAAAAAAAATAAAAACAACAACAACAACAACAACAACAACAACAACCAAAAAAACCCTCTTCATTTCATTTTTTGTTGTTGATTGTTAGGGCCAATAGGCCTGTTGTTGATCTCAGCCAAAAGAATGGAGAAAGGTATAAATTAATGGCCATACTTTTACGTATCAAATTCAATATTATGGTATTTATTCTCATGAGCCATGACAACTACAATATATATGATATCCATCCCATGCATAACTCTTTATTCAACAAGTAGTATATGCCTATACGCAATAAATTACAAATCATAGATGTCATGATCCTTTTCAGCAACCACCACCTCCGCCACCACCACCACCACCACAACCCCCACCACCTCCTCCACCACCACAACCCCCTCCACCACTAACACCACCACAACCCCCTCCACCACCACCACCACCACCACAACCTCCTCCACTGCCACCGTTACTGACACCACCACAGGCATTATCAATTATACCTGAAGCTGCCATATCAGATCCTCCATAGTTGGTCATCGTAACAACCATGCCACCATCTTTTGTGCCACCACACAACCCCCTCCACCTCCTCCACCACCACAACCACCACCACAACCTCCTCCACTGCCACCGTTACTGACACCACCACAGGCATTATCAATTATACCTGAAGCTGCCATATCAGATCCTCCATAGTTGGTCATCGTAACAACCATGCCACCATCTTTTGTGCCACCATGCTTGCCTGTTGTAGATGAAGACTTACCTCCTCTTCTTGGGGTAGTTTTAGCAGTACTACCACTACCACCTATTGGATTTTTATTTTCTTTCTTCTTACGGCTTCCGAAGCAAAAACAGTGCATAACTTGAAGACTTGAAGTGCAACTGGGGTTTACTTAGTATCTTTTTTTCGACTTTGTAGGTATATGGCCCCAAAACCAAACGACTATACTGGCTCTAATTCCTCTATGCCTCTCCTTTATATAGCAAATAAATAGAACCCACATTGGGTTGGTTTGAGATATTGATAAATCCATATCCCATGCTAGTAGCTAGGATTAATGAGTACTAACGTCCTTTAGGATAACGTAATTAATAAATGGGCTCCAAAGTCACGTCATTTCCGTATTAAGGTGAGAACCACTTGACGAAGATAACATAAATTTTCAAATACTGACTACTAAATTGGGATTCCCAATTTGGGAGGGAATCCTATTGCGTTTACATTGAATAATTCATAGAACATGTTTGCTTGTTGAGTAGGAATGTTGTCAATTAATTAATAAGAGTTCGGATTGGTCTATAAGATATGTATAATGCGTGGTAATTTCCTTTTTTTCTATCCAAGAAATTTAATGACATTCCTTTCTGACCCTGAAGTCTCAACTTGTCTCCAAGTCTTCGTCTACTCTTGATAGAAGCTTCACGGTAATTATGATTTTTTATTTTTTATTTGGTAATAAAAAATGCGTTATGAACTTATGATCCATTCATAATTTAGGTCCTTTTGCTTTGAACAGAAATATATACAGGAAGTCAGATTTGAAAATTGCAAAAGAAAATATATAATCTGGTCTTACTCGTTTCAAAGATCAGATAAGATAAAATGCCCTTCGACTCCTGCCACTACAAGTACAAGGTAGCATTTGGTGATGCATTCTCTATATATTATTTTAGGCTTTGTAGCTGAATGCATACTGCATAGTGATATAATATAATGTATTCTTCTTAAAAGGCCATAAGTAGTTAAGCACTACTACGGTACTACCCCCAAAAAACCGATCCACTGAGAGCCATAGAAAAATATTCTAGTTATAAACATAATTTTTTTTTTGGAGGAGATGAACATAAATTAATTTGAGATAATGATATGTAATCTTTCAAAAATAATCAAGGCACATATGGAAAACTTTTCAGATATATTCTCATACTTTCAATAATTCTATGTGCCCGTTTGGATTCAGCGTTTCCGCTGAATCCTGCGGCACGTTTTGCCTTTTTTTTCTTTTTTAGCATGAACAGTAATATCATGTGATAGGGGACAAAACATTGCGTGTGAACAGTAAAATCACTGTATATAAGACAAAAATTACTGTTTATGCACTGTTTATGTAATAAAAAAATATTAAAAATGGATACCACGATACTATTCACACATTTAAAAATTATTTTGAGAATGAATATAGTAAAACTTTGTTGGATAAAAAGGCATGTGGATAAATCAAACAAATGCCTCTCTCTCTTCTTGGCAAAACTTGTTAATGTTTGAACAAACACAAATTAATACAAGAATTGAAAATACAATGAAAATAAATTTTCTTAAAATAGACTACCACCCCTTTAATAGCATCAATGAGCCAACCGACCTAGAAATACATTGCAATTCAAAATTTAAAAGAGGAAAAAAAAAAATTCAAGGCCAGAGACTTCACTACGCGTTTTCTTAAGAAAAAGAAAAAAAAGATTTGGGAAGCTTTAGCCTCATTGGGTTTGGCTGAATTATAACTTAGCAACATTTTTCCTTTCATTGTAATATGAATTATTCACAATTGTCATTTTTATTCAATTTGAAACTTCATTCACATGTACATATTCAACATATTCTAAAAATACGAAAATAAAATTCTTTATTTTGGTTTTCAATCTCAAAATCAAATAAACTTGCTTAAAATACCTTTGACTATAATAATCTAAGGTTATGCATACACTACAATTCACCACCACCCCCCCCACCCCCCCTCCTTATTTTTTTTCAGCGTGTGGATGCCCACCATTAATTAAATCAACTTCACTAGTCAGCATCGACCGAGATCAAATAATAGGTAGCGAATATATTGTAGATGTATACCGACATTATCTTATAATAATAATGGGAGAACAATTTCATATGCTTGTATTGCTTGTGGCCGAAGGGCATTGCCACGTTGGGGCCAAAGGGGCACGGGCCCTCTTAATTGGTCCCAACATGGGTCCGTACGTAGCTGAAATTATGGTTCAATGGCAATTGGAAACCGATGAATCATATTGCAGTGGATTAAAAATTTACACGAATTCCTGATGATCGTTATAATAAGCCTATAATATTCACCATCTCCTATAAATTATGATATATTTCCTGTTTTTCTATTAAAATAAACAGGGATCCAATGATACTTTTTATGGAGGAGTTAGTGAAAATACTCGGCACTTTGTTTGCACCAAAATAATTACAAAAACAGTATTACCTGCGCAAAAGTATGTTATCACGTGAAAATAAATAGAGTAGTTTTATTGACACAACAAACTCTTATAATATTTCATACCAAACTAAGGTGTCAAGTAACAATAAGTCAAAAAATAAATAAATAAATAAAACAAATTAAAAAAGAAAATACCAGAACACACCGAAAGATATTGTTTCTTCTGACAAATTCATTTTTTTTTAAATGGCAGGAATAAGGCAAGGCCACATGACACACAAAACATTCAAATCAACATATTTTCTCTCGTTAAGAGAAGTGAAAATCTTAGCCTTAGCCTTAGGAATAAAATAGACATAGCTTCCGGTGATTAATTTGAGTGAGTAATCTCACATATTGTCTAGAGTAGTTCTACACACGCAATAAAGTTTATAAATTTTATTTTCACAAGAAGTTGAGGCGTTAACAACTAAAGATCAAAACATATTGAAATAAATAAATAAATATCATACCAAAACCTATTGCAACTCAAAATAAGTATATTATAAAAATGTTGTGAGATTCTGCTATATTCTAAACTTTTGAGATTAAGAGTTTATTTGGGAACAGTTTATTTAGGGTCCGTTTGGTTCCCGTAAAATATTTTTCGGAAAATATATATTTTCCGGAAATGCTATTTTCCGGAAAAGGAAAATATTTTTAAGTGTTTGGTTGTTTTATGAAAATTGGTGTGAAAAATATTTTCATGTGTTTGGTTCAATTAGGAAAATGCTATTTTCTGGCAACAAAAACAACAACAGCAGCAGCAACAAATTGATTCCAGCAGCGGCAACAACAACAACAACAACAACAACAACAATCAGTTCATCAAAAAAAAAAAACAACAAACGGCGATGGGTCTGGTTCGTGGATCGGCGATGGGTTGCTCGTGGGTCTGGGTTCGTCGTGCTCGTGGGTCGTCTGGGTCTGGGTGAAGGCGATGGGTTGCTCGTGGGTCTGGGGTCGTCGTGCTCATGGGTCGTCATGCTCGTGGGTCGTCGTGCTCGTGGGTCGTCTGGGTCTGGGTGAAGGCGATGGGTTGCTCGTGGGTCTGGGTTCGTCGTGGGTCTGGGTGAAGGCGAGGTGAAGGCGATGGGTTCGATCGAGCTATGGGTTGCTCGTGGGTCTGGGTTCGTCGTGGGTCTGGGTGAAGGCGAGGTGAAGGCGATGGGTTCGATCGAGCTCGGAGGCGATCTGGTGTCGATCTGGAGCTCGTTGCTTGGAGTCGATGGGTTGCTCGTTGCTTGGGTTCGATCGTTCTCTCTCAACTTCTCTGGCTCTCTTGGTTGTTTCTCTCTTTTGTGCGTGATGTGCAATTTCCGGAAATGATTTGAAGGTAAAATAAGAGCGTAAAATCATTTCCGGGTCAAAGGCGTAAAAATGGTCAAACTGAAAGTAATTTTCCGGAAATTAAAATTTTCCTCCTCTACCAAACACTGGGATCAGGTGGTAAATGATTTCCGGAAATCATTTACCACCAAAACAAACGGACCCTTAGTTGAAAATGAAAACTTTTTGTTAAAGTACTATAAATAAAATTAAAAGAAAGCTGAAATAATATAGTAAAACTCATAAATAGTATAAAAAACGCAATAAGACTTATAAATAATAACAACAATTAACTAAATAGTATAAAAAAAATAAATTAGTTTTTTAAACCAATACCAAACGATCATTAAAATGGTTGAGATATTAACAATACGTTAAATTGTTTCTTTTGATAAATTCAAAAATAAAAATGGCGGGAATGCATACCTATAAAAGCAGAAGGCAAGGCCATAAAACAAAAAAGCATTCGAATCAAACATTTTTTCTCTCACAAGATCAAATCTAACTGAGACTTATTCATTGAATTAAATAAATTTAGAATATAAAAATACACCTTTGTTCTACATCCTCGTGAATCATGAGTCATGAGACTAAGCAAAAAAAGGCGGGAAAAAAAATATATACACGGCATAACCTCTTATAGTTATTACTAAGTAATTTAACTTCACGTAAAACCCGACAATTCATGAACGAATAACAAAACTATAATTTCTTGCTTAACAAACTTGAAAACCAGCATCTTTCTCAAAAAAAAAAAAAAAAAACTTGAAAGCCAGCATGCACCGGTAGTCCACCACCACAAACCCCAAGCAAATTAAGCCACCACCCCCTCAGCTTCATCCGCCACCGCCTCCACAACCTCCACCACCACCACCGCAACCCCCTCCACCTCCGCCACCACCACAACCTCCACCTCCACCACTGTGATCAGTGGAGGTGTTTGCAGAAGCAGCAGTACTCATAAAAACCATGCCACCATCGTTTCTGCCACCTTTGCGTTTAGGAGCCTTACCTGAATAACCCGCAGGGGAAGCATTTTTTTTATTTTTATTCTCTTTCTTTTTACTCCCTTGTATGCAAAAACACCCCATTGCCGCAAATGTAAACGGTACGGAGAGATACTTCCTTAATTCCTTCGACTATGAAATTTTTGCCAAAAGACAATATGACGACTATGTATTTCTGCGTGTTCCTCTATGGCTATCTTAGTTCTTATATAGTATATAAGCTAAGCTACAAGTTGTCTTGTTAATTTGTTGGAAACTTAATGAGTATTGAATTGTAAGGAGGTTTGAACGTACTTTTCAATCCAAGGTAGGAAATTGAAGTTTCTTAGTTAGCCCCCATAGGATTAAAGCGATCAGGTTACGTACATTGCAACTGCAACGATGCGTGCTTTCCAAGTAAATATGGTAGAGACTAGAGACCCAGAGAGGGCCCACCACGGCACGCGTACAGACTCTTTTAATTTTCTTCTTGCCGAAGTTGGAAAAAGCACATCAAGGTTCAAACCGTCCAAAAATAAAAAGAATCAACAGGCGGGAGTAGAGCCCACATTGATAGACCCATAAATAAAAGCCCAACTTTCTAGCTAAGCGGGAGGCATTTTAACACTTTTTGGAATAAGAGCATTCACATCAGATTATTTAAAATTTTTTAAAATATATTTATAGTGTAAATTTTACACATTTTGATCAAAAAACACTCACATCAGTAAGTGTAAAATTGTACAAAATATACACCCGGCTGTGCAAATAAACAGTAACCATGTATATATACACAGTTACTGTTCATGTGTAAATGATTTTTTTAATTTATTTTCTCTCTCCTCTCTCAAACTACCTCTCTTCCCTAACCATTACAACAAGCCAACGCGCCAAATTAACCACCCAACCACCAAACACCGCAATCTAGCACAGAGTAATAACCAAAATCAACCCGAAAATTAACCCAAAATCAACTGAAAATTAATCCAAACACATCCACACAGAAAAATCAACACAGAGATATACTTGCTCAAAAGAAAAAACAACAAACACAAACACACCCACACACAAACAAACCCAAACAGACAAACAACAAAGAGAGATCGGTGCTTATCGGAACGATTGATGCTTGACTAGCTCGTGGGTCTCGCTTGATCGGAGCTTGTGGGTATGGGTCTTGCCTGATCGGAGCCTGATCAGAGTTGTGGTTCGAAGCTGTAGATTGGAGCTGTGGATCAGAGCTTGTGGGAGCTGTGGATCAAAGCTAGGGAGATTGGTATAGAGATGATCAGAGCTACGGAGCTGTGGATCAGTATAGACCGAGAGGGAGAGTTGATCCAGAAATGGGTAGAGAGAGAGAGAGAGAGAGAGAGAGAGAGAGAAATAAAAAAAATGGGAAGAGATACACTTGCTCAAAAAAAAAAAAAAACACAGAGATACACAAACACACCCACACACAAACAAACCCAAATGGACAAACAACAAAGAGAGATCGGTGCTTATTGGAACGATCGGTGTTTGACTAGCTCGTGGGTCTCGCTTGATCGGAGCTCGTGGGTATGGGTCTTGCCTAATCGGAGTTGTGGTTCGGAGCTGTGGATCGGAGCGGTGGTTTAGAGCTGTGGATCGGAGCTCGTGGGAGTTGTGGATCGGAGCTAGGGAGATCGGTATAGAGATGATCAGAGCTAGGGAGCTGTGGATCAGTATAGACCGAGAGGGAGAGTTGATTCAGAAATGGGTATAGAGATAGGTTATGGGTAGAGAGAGAGAGAGAGAGAGAGAGAGCAAAATCAGAAAAAATTGGTTCAGAAAAAATGGGTTGAGAGAGAGAAAGCGCGCGAGTATAATAAGGGGTTAGTTGAGGAAATAATAAATAAAAAATTGAGAAAATTGATTATTTAAATAAAAGAGGTGATAAAATAGATGAATTGATGTGGGTGTTTTGTAAAAATGAATGTGTAAAATAGAAAAAGTAGGTTTTTAGTGTAAAAATGGATGTGTAAAATACACGGGCTGATGTGAATGCTCTAAATTAAGCGGCTCGGGATATAAAAGTAAGAGACTCGATAGTCAATGATTAATTTCTATGATATTTCAGCCCACTTTAGATGGAAAGTTGACTGTGTTTGGATGGGAAAGGTATCTCATGCGTGTTAATTTTATATGTATCACCTTTCTCATATATTGTTAATTTTACATGCCTATAATAATAAAATCCAAATATTGTGAGAAGGAGGATGAATATATCAATTATCGAATGTATAATAAGATAATTACTGGTTTGGATGGAGAGATTTAAGGTTTGTTTGGTTTCAAAAAATTGTGTATCTACTTTTCATTTTATGTATTCCATATTCAAATCCTGAATTTGAATAAATATATATATATATATATAAACATTCATTTTCACATTTAGTAGTATTTAGTAAGTTATTTTGAATACATAATTAAGTATAGAATACATCATATCCGGGTTTGATTATTGTTTTCTATTTTTTTTTTAAATAACTTTTTTCACTTACACACAATCACATCACTCAAAAAAAGTAATTTTGTGCTTTCATAATATTTGCAAATATGCCACTGTATTCGTATTCATAGAAAATGAAAATGCTGAAAAGTTGTTTTCATTTTTTGTATTCAAATCCAACTTTTAGAATACTGAAAAATAAAAACTGAGTACAAATGCTAAAACCAAACCAGTTTTTTAGCGATGAATCCCACAAAAATTGAAAATAAATACAGAATATTATTGTTTATTTGGCTAACCAACCAGCTTCTTATTTTCATTGATTAAAAATGTTATATAAATTATAATTGATGAGGAGACCCTTAACCACCACATTTTTACCATATGCTTTTTATGTTACAAAGAATCCTAATAGTGTATATAGAGGAACTATATGAGCTAAGTTCTTATAACTTACAATATAATTAAACCTCTTGGATAGTTATTCTTGGGCTCTTATGTACATTGGTATATAATAAACCTAATATCTTTACAATAATGGTATCAATTATCTAGAAAAGTAATTTAAAAAAAAAAAAATTGTACATACACTGACATTAATTAAAACTAATCGCTAACACGTGCGATGAATGGGATAATTTAAAGCAAGTTGTTGACAATTGTTTTTGTTGAAAGTAAGTAATTAACCTCCTGAAAGAAATAAGTTTTTGTTAAAATTTTTCGTTCAGAATAATTTTCATAAACTTAGAAGAATAGGTGTTTATTCGTTTGCACATTTCTTGTAGGAACACTTTGTGGCATATCTGTCATTGTGCTAGCCACCCTCAAGTATTATATATAGCACCTTTCATCTATGGTCAATTGTTTTGTCATTGTGCCAGCCAACATTGACGCCTATATATAATGAAATTATGAAACTAATAATAGTAATCAACTGAAAAAAAAAAAAAAAAAAAAAAAAAAGAAATCAGCAGTGTATGTTGTTTTCTTAGCACAGAGATAGCCAACAAATTAATTCATTTGAGATTCTAATTCAAAGTCTCGCTTTAGCTCTGCATTCCGTCAACGATCAATAGAATCCTTTTAAAAAAAAAATCATACCCAGCAGCTATATAACGATGGCCGAATCCCAATAACACTACCAAAATAACCTATAATTATCTATATAAATTACATTCCCACTTTTTTTTTTTTGACTGACCACACAGAAGTCATTATTTAAAAAATAATAATAATAACGCAACGATACAAAAAGAGAGAGAGGCGTGGATGAAACATAAATTTGACATAGACCTCAGAAATTAATATCGAAAACTGAAAACATACTCAAAAACTTCAAACTTCAAAGATTCTCTCAAATATATAGAGCCCCTAAAACAATTGGGGTAAAAAACCATTTTGAGAGCGGAATATATTCTTAGATCCCTTCATAAATGAAAATAATAAACGAAATAAGCCTTTCACAGTCATCATTATTATATTTCTGCAGAAACAAAACATGATAATCACAATAACAAACTACAAAATTTGTACTAAAATTATAAACTTTGACACTTTCAATGACGATAACTATCAAACTGGTAGCTGAATAAATTAAATTTGAAATCATAATGGAGATTAAATTATAAGCTTACTATTTCAATCAAATATAATAAAAGATTGCAATAATCAAAAAAAAAAAAAAACCAAAAAGTACCTCTCAAAATATGATTTTGAATAAAATTTAGCACCAACTTAACAATAAATTAAGGATAATTAACATATAAAATTTAAATAGTAAAGTCATTTTGGAAACATCATATAGCCAAGTTTCAACCAATATAATCAAATCCAACGACACCAACACATATTAGAAAATTCATATAAGGTTAGCACAATATGTTGCTTAGATAAGCATATCAAAGCACTCTGCAAAATAGAAGTTTTAGCAAAGATGTGAAAAAAAAATGGCTTACTAAATGGGTAGATAAAGTCACCTACTTAAGATTATTAGGTTGCAGCCAATTTGATCAACAGAACATTGTAGAATATAAAACATTGCAGAATAAAGTTGAAAGAAGCAAACTTTTTAAGCATAATTTTTTAATGTTACGATGTGCTCATGCTCATTATCTTGAGCATATATTAATCGTTTCTGTAGGGACTGGGTTTGAGCACTTTTACTGTTGAGTGAGTGGACTCAAGTCCAGTTAGCCTAATACAATGAATTTGTAGAGAGCGGGTTCAAGAACTAGGCCCCAACAGACGGGCAGTGGGCGGTGAAACGTTCGCCACCGTTAGACGTTAGCGGATCAAGACCATCCTCCAAGATCTGTCCTCAGCGCCAGTCCAAGGAGCTTGACAGTGGTCTCTCCCGGGGGAATCCCCTTCTTGGGCCTCATCTGTATCTTCCCCTTATATAGTCCTTTTTTTTAACCACTTTCTTCCACTTATTGATCATCCATGCCCCCTCTTCCTGACTGCCCGTCCTATTAGCCGCTTTACCAGCCCTTCTGTGAGTTACGGCGATCGAGACAGTCTTGTTCAGAGGTCACATCACCATTAATGTGGCCAGGGGGTTAGGTGAGCGCACTTAATGCAGAGGTGACAATTCATCCTAAACTTGCTCTTCTACCGAACTACCATGGCTAAAGTGTTGGGCTCGATTGGCCGAGGATAGGGTCGTCATCGACAGGATTCCTGGCGATTTAGGCTTTCGTACTTCTCCCTCGGGCCTTCCTTCCTCCTCGGCATGGGCCTTGGGCCAGATATAAAATGGACCGGGGTTGCCAAGTTCTTAAGCCCCACAATAGCCCCTCAAAATCCTATTATCCGTATCCTCGGACGGGAAGGAGGATTTTGACATCCTCGGGCCTTCGTCGTGGCTCACCCAACCTTGGCCTACGTCAGCGTTGGAATCTTTTCACTTGCCTAATGTATGTTTCTGACGTCTCGATATGCGGCACGCACCCGCATTAAATTCTAGCGGCTCTATACTCCTCACGTTCCACAGTGTGATGGTAATCAATCTGTGGGGATTCTCTGCCGTTATGGGCAGGAAACTCTACCTGGTTCTATTTTATTAAGGATATAAATACTCATTTGGACCGATTCACCTCCTTACCTTTGCATTCAAGAACTCTGGCGCACATGCTTTGAATCTAGTCAAACCTCCAACTACACTCAGCGTCCTTTTCCAACACAAAAAGCCTGTCTGAGGAGCTTTTCCTCATTTCTGTAAGTCTTCCTTTCTCTCTCTAGTTCAAATTTTCTCTCTAAGTCTTCTCTTTCCTGCGCCCTTTCTTGAGTCCCTTGGGCGTTGTTAGGGATGGATAGGTTTAAGAAGTTAATTGAGTTTGAGGAGATGATGGAGAAATTTATCACCGATTATAGGATACCCAGTAATGTGGGCTTGAGGTACTGTGAGGAAGGGAAATGGTATATTAAGAGGAGAGAGGGCGAAGTTGTGATTCCCATAATCGCCTTCTTAGAAGGGGGTATGAAAATCCCTATGGGGCCGGTGACGCGTGACTACCTCAGGCATTTTCGGCTGACTCCCACCCAGTGCACCGTCAATGTGTTTAGGATACTAGGGTGCGTAGACGCGTTGAATGAGAAGATAGGGCTGAGGTTAACCCACCATGACGTAAATTGGTGCTATAACCTCCAACACCTGAAGGGTAAGTCCTACTACATGAAGACGAGGGACAATAGGGTTTGGCTTATCCAGTACCTCCTCGAGTCCAGCAAGGGGTTAAATCTGGACTTCTTTATTGTGTCAGGGGAGTGGCACGACAGCCTCCATTGCCCGACAGAAGAGGGAGAGCTAGGTAGGGCACTCGGAGTAGAGGAGGGCTAACAAGCCATGTTTTCGTAATTTGCTTCATAATTTGTACCATTTGGTTGCTGATTAGCACATACTTTCTCTTTTGCAGATCCACATGCCTTTGAACGGCATTTTCACCTGGTCAACAAGAAGGACCTGGAGTCCGTTCTTAGAGCGGAGATTTTCGTGAACGAGGCCGACGATTAAGTTAGGGCTGCTCACAAGATCCTCAGGTACGATCAGACCCAGAAGTCGTTCCCAGCTCTGAAGTACGTGATTAGGGCTCGCGATCCTCAGCTTCGACAAATTACTATGGTGGAACACGGATTCACATTTTCTGAAGGATCTTCCATCCCAGAGGGTGTCCCATTGGCTGGTTCTTCCTCATCCCATCAGGCTGCGGAGGTTGAGGGAGGAAGTTTGGAAAGGGAGGGAGAAGTAGTTGATTTGGGCTCGTCTGAGGACGAATTTGGTGTATTCGACCAAGTCCATCTGTCCGAAGATCCCTTTTTGTCCAAAGCCGATCCTTTGCCTTCGCGGATTGCTACTCCAACTGAAATGGGTTTCAAGAGACGACCCTAAACCAGCTTGCTTGATTTGCTTGAGGGCCAGCCGGGGAAGGACACGCCAAGGGAGTCACAACCCAAGTCTCCTACACCTCCACCCCAGCTTCCTCCTCCCCCACCTAAGCCTTTACCGGTGCAAACCAGGTCGTCCTCCACTTTGTCAATCTCGGACCCTCGACTCAAGCCCACCGATCCAAAGAGGAAAAGGCCTTCCAAGAGCAAAGACCCAGTAGATGAGGAGAGATCTCGTTCCCCCCAAAAGGAAGATGAAGCCCGCCGACCTTCCAAACAGCTGAGGATTGGTGGCTAGGGTAAGGGGAAAGATGTCATCTAGCAGTCCGAGCCCCAGGCCTGGCTGCTTGCCGCCATGCTTCACGGGAAGCCTTTAATGGACGACGCCACCCTTAGGGACTTCCGAGGGGGCGAGGGGGCTCGCGTAGCCGATGCTCTGGGGAGGTCCCAACTTCTCCCCGCCGACATGGCTGAGCTGGGGGACATAAGGAGGCAGGAAGTTACCCGTAACCTTAAGAGGTACTTGGGCATGGTAAGCCTTCTGATACTTGTTCTTTCGTTTGAATCTTATTGCTCAGTACCCAACTTACGGTGTATTTTTTTTGGTTGGCAGGCTATCCAGGCCACTTTTAGGCTGGAAGAGGAGGCCGATAACCAGGATAAAGTCGTGGGTCAGGAGCGCAACAAATACCTGAAGGCTGCGAATACCCTCAAGAGATCTGAGGCCGATCTTAAGAAGGCGAGGGAGGACTTGGAGGAGATGACGAAGGCCAGAGACAATGCAGTATCTGACCTAGCTGGCGTCATGAAACAGGCCGAAGATCAGACATCGCGCTTGCGCGATGCCGAGGGTCAGCTGCAGGTTGCCGAAGAGCATATTGCTGACTTGAAGCAGAAGTTGGCCGAGGCGGTAAGGGCCAAAGGCGTTGCTGAGTACGCCAAAGACAAGGCCCTGAGGGCTAAAGAAGAAGCCGTGTTCACGAGAACAGATGCTGAGCGCTCTGTAGAGCAAGCAGAGGAAGAGGCCTTGCTGAGGGAGTGGCTAAGGCCGAGGCTACCCTTAGGGCTCAAGTCCCTGAGGTATGCAGGCTTTACTGCTCCCAGACTTGGACTGAGGCCCTCAACCAAGAGGGGGTCGAGGCCTCGTCCGAACTCAAGAGGGCTGAGAGAGTGTACTACGCCCCCGCAATTTGCGAGATTGCTCCCGTCGCCTCCGAAGCGGGCTCTGACTTACGAGTGACAGGTGGAAGCCAAGCCAGTGCCACCAAGGACCCAGCTTCATCTAATAAGCCTGTCGAGGAGACTGTGCATCAAGGGGCATTAGAGGGGGTAGGAACCGATAACCTAGAAGTGCCCCAGGATATGGTGAGGCCTCCTACTGACTCCCAAGCCACACTCGCAGTCCCTCAGGCCCCTCCTGCTGAGGGAGGGTCCTCCGAAGTAGCCCCTCCGAGCTAGGGTCCCGAAGCTCCAGTCGAAGCCCCTCATCAGACCCCTTAGGACAAGCCGTCCACCGAGCTGGGGAAGTAGGCCATCTTGACAGGCTACCCCATCTTAGCGGCTTGGGCCACTCTGCTCTTGCTTTCTTTTTCTCTTTACTTTACTTTCTGTCTTGATTCATCACTGTATACCTTGTTTTGGTGTTAAACACTGTAGTATTACTCTTTAAAATGAATGCATGGATCTCCTTTTCTTTTTACTTGGCGTCTATCGTCGTTGCGATGAGTTTGGCTACTTATATAACCTAAACTTCACAATCTCCGAAACTCAGCACGTTTTTCATTCTAAACTGGCAACCAAACAAAACGTAGAGCCCCTAGCAATAGTTCTTGCTTGGATTTTGATCGACAATCGAATCATTTTAGCACCACGACCTATTTTTGCCGGATTGAATGCTGAGGGAACGATTCCACAATATTGGCTCCACGGCACATGAATGAGATACGGTAAACAGTACAAAATGCTTAGGAAAGCCGTTAGTTGCTGACTGTGCTAAGGGGTTAGGTTCAATGTGCCTCAAAATGATTTAAGTGATGCTCATTGGCTTGTGTTTGTTTACTCCCTTGCTGAACGTAGCAAGTTTCGCCAGAGGTCTGAGTCCAAGGACCATGCAAGACCTTGGTTCTGTCCAACCCTTAGGTTCTTCTGAGTGGTTAATTTTCCCATAGGCTTGAGTCCGAGGACCATGTAAGGCTTTGGTTCTGTCTAATGCTTATGTTCTTCTGAAAGTAACTAGTTTCCCCATAGGTTTGGGTCCGTGGACCATGCAAAACATTGGTTCAGTCTAGTACCTAGGTGTATCTAAGTGGTTAGTTTTCCCATAGGCTTAAGTCTGAGGACCATGCAAGGCCTTGGTTCTGTCTAACGCTTATATTCTTTTGAAAGTAACTAGTTTCCCCATAGATTTGGGTCCGTGGACCATGCAAGACCTTGATTCAGTCTAGTACCCAGGTGTTCTTCTGTAAGTAACTAGTTTCACCGAAGGTTTGGGTCCGAGGACCACAGAAGACCTTGGTTCAGTCTAGTACCCAGGTGTTCTTCTGTAAGTAACTAGTTTCACCAAAGGTTTGGGCCCGAGGACCGCGGAAGACCTTGGTTCAGTCTAGTACCTAAGTGTTCTTCTGAGTGGTTAGTTTTCCTATAGGCTTAAGTCCGAGGACCATGCAAGGCCTTGGTTCTATCTAACACTTATGTTCTTCTGAAAGTAACTAGTTTCCCCATAAGTTTGGGTCCGTAGACCATGCAAGACCTTGATTCAGTCTAGTACCCAGGTGTTCTTCTGTAAGTAACTAGTTTCACCGAAAGTTTGGGTCCGAGGACCACAGAAGACCTTGGTTCAGTCTAGTACCCAAGTGTTCTTCTGTAAGTAACTAGTTTCACCGAAAGTTTGGGTCCGAGGACCGCGGAAGACCTTGGTTCAGTCTAGTACCTAGGTGTTCTTCTGAGTGGTTAGTTTTCCCATAGGCTTAAGTCCGAGGACCATGCAAGGCCTTGGTTTTGTCTAACGCTTATGTTCTTCTAAAAGTAACTAGTTTCCCCATAGGTTTGGGTCTGTGGACCATGCAAGACCTTGGTTCAGTCTAGTACCCAGGTGTATCTGAGTGGTTAGTTTTTTCATAGGCTTGAGTCCGAGGACCATGCAAGGCCTTGGTTCTGTCTAACGCTTATGTTCTTCTGAAAGTAACTAGTTTCCCCATAAGTTTGAGTCCGTGGACCATGCAAGATCTTGGTTCAGTTTAGTACCCAAGTGTATCTGAGTGGTTAATTTTTTCATAGGCTTAAGTCTGAGGACCATGCAAGGCCTTGGTTCTGTCTAACGCTTACGTTCTTCTAAAAGTAACTAGTTTCCCCATAGGTTTGGGTCCGTGGACCATGCAAGACCTTGGTTCAGTCTAGTACCCAGGTGT
>NW_027069951.1:240695-243553 GCF_002906115.3 Quercus suber | reverse complement strand
ATAACCTGCCAGGATTGTGATCAGAGCTTGGCAGAATGGGACGGCTCTAGATGAGGGCAGGGGTAAGCAAGCCAAAGGTCTCCTCCCTCGATCGAGAGCCGCGCGGTTGCGGTCCGTGTCAGACTTCCAGCGCGGCAAGGTTGGGCGTCATCCTGGTGGTATCGTGCCTGGCGATCAGGAGGGAGGTTCATGAAGTACATAACGCTTTTCTTCGATGTGCGTCCATGCCTGCTCTCAAGCTGGTGGTGACTCGCGCCCAGCTTACCTGCCAATGGAGGCTCGCAAGATTAAGTCATTTGGTGCCCGGGTGTTGCCGCTCCAATGCTTAATCATCATGAGGTTAGGGGAGCATCAAGGGAACATCAGGTGGGGGCCCTTAGGCGCTTTTGCATCTACTCCTCTCTTCCTGCCGGTACCATCATGGGGCGAGGTTGTTGGTGCCTTGAAGCAAGCTTGCCTCAACCCCCTTTTCTTTAGGGTTAGCTTTTGAATAAGTCCGTCCGGGCCTCTGTTTGTAGAGTTAGCTTTAAAACAAGCCTGTCTGAGCCTCTGTTTGTAGAATTAGCTTTAAAACAAGCCTGTCTGAGCCTCTGTTTGTACCATGTATTTATTTTTTTGTTTAATAGAATGTTGCAATGTTTGTTCACTTTCCTTTTCTCTGAATCTTTTTATTTTCTGCTATAATCATTTCTTGAGCAAATGCGTCGTTGTTTGTTGTTGTTTTTTTTTTTTTTTTTATGGGATCCGGCATCAGTGCTGTTGGCGGTGGCGAAGGATTACTTGGCTTTGCGTAAGCTAGCATCGTAGGAACGATTGCCCTCTGCGCCTGCTAGCACACAAATTCTTCCCACAGATGGCGCCAATTATAGGGATCGGGTTTGAGCACTTCTACTGTTAAGTGAGTGGACTCAAGCCCAGCTAGTCCAATACAATGAATTTGTAGAGAGCGGGTTCAAGAACTAGGCCCCAGCAGGCGGGCAGTGGGCGGTGAAGCATTCTCCACCGTTCGCCTCCCTCAGACGTCAGCGAATCAAGACCGTCCTCCAAGATCTGTCCTCGGCACCGGTCAAAGGAACTTGACAGTAGTCTCTCCTAGGAGAATCCCCCTCTTGGGCCTCATCTGTATCTTCCCCTTATATAGACCCTTTTTCTAACCTCTTTCTTCCACTTGTTGATCATCCATGCCCCCTCTTCTTGACTGCTCGTCCTATCAGCCACTTTACCAGCCCTTCTGTGAGTTGCGGCGACTGAGGCAGCCTTGTTCAGAGGTCACATCACCATTAATGTGGCCAGGGAGTTAGGTGAGCGCACTTAATGTGGAAGTGACAATTCATCCTGAACTTGCTCTTCCACCGAGCTGCCATGGCTAAAGTGTTGGGCTCAGTTAGTCGAGGACAGGGTCGTCCTCGGCAGGATTCCTGGTGATTTAGGTTTTCGTACTTCTCCCTCGGGCCTTCCTTTCTCCTTGGCATGGGCCTTGGGCCAGATATAAAATGGACCGGGGTTGCCAAGTTCTTAGGCCCCACAGTTTCCATTAATAATATACCACAACTTATCAAACAAAAAAGTAATAATTTTTATGTAATTCTTCAGACTATCTTGTGTGTTTATTATGAATAAAAAAGACTGATTGAAATGGTGAAAATTTCAACTGGGTTTCACACAAAAAACAATAATGCATGCTTAAAAGCATAGAAACAAACACAATATACACACTCATATTAGACGTGTATTGTGCATATTTTGAAAGAGGAATTTTATCAAACAGCTGAACTGCATTCAACTGAGAAGCAAACCTTATAAAGTCACATAAAATTTAAATAGTCAAGTCATTCTAAAAACATCATATAACGAAGTTTCAACCAATATAATCAAATCAAATAACGCCAATACATATTAGAAATTTCATATAATTCATACACCAAGTTTCAGCCTATGTGTTTTTCAAAATAATTGAAAGCCAGAAGGTAGACATCATATAACCAAGTTTCAACCAATATAATCAAATCGAATAACGCAAATACATATTATAAATTTCATATAATTCATACACCAAGTTTCAGCCTGTGTGTTTTTTCAAAATAATTGAAAGCCAGAAGGCAGAGAAGCAACTGGGAGGGAAATACTAGGAATGGCAACGGGTCGGGTTCGGACCGGGTTTTTCCATACCTGGACCCGACCCGCGGGGCAAGACCCGTAGCCCGGACCCGACCCATTTAGGATACCGGGTTTTTTCCTGGGGCCCGGACTCGCCCCAGCCGGGCCCCGCGGGACCCGCGGGCCTCGTTTAGGAATTGGGCCCAATTTGTGGCCCAATAGAAAAAAAAAAAAAATTTAAGCCCAAATTTTAATTCAAGCCCAGATTTAAGCTCAAATTTTGCCCAGATTCAAGCCCAATTTTTGCCCAGATTTAAGCCCAGATTTTGCCTACATTAAGCATGCATATTCATTATTCAAGCCTAAATAATTAACGTGGCCCAAATGCCATATCAGTCCAAAGAAGTGAAAGAGGAAATTTAGTAACAAAAAAGAAGCAACTTTTCTAAGAGTCCTAAAATCTGAAGCTGGAAACCTTAATATCAAGATAGAGGCATAGAGCTCAAGCAGGGACAAGATAAAACAACACCATTTACATAAATGCATAGAATCAAACATATATAATCCAAAGTACTGACCTTGAGGACAATACACTAACTTCTAGTATAATCAATACACTAACTTTCCAGTGTTGCCCCTGTCAAAATGCAACCACAGGCTATGCAATGTTAAGGATAACCACGGAAACAAACAAGGACATGAAAAATAAAATAAACTTAGCACTACCGAATAACACTAAACAAAAATGGAAAAGAAAAAAG
>NW_027069951.1:214970-240670 GCF_002906115.3 Quercus suber | reverse complement strand
TCATAGGCTAAGGCTACTAATCATAATCAATAAATCTACACGTTTTGAACACTAATTTCTATTTTGGTAGTATATTAGAGTATTACACTTTGTTAGATTCTAAATGTTTGTTGTTGTCTTGCAAATTCTGGTATTACAGATTCAGAGGGAGTTTGGATATTTGACAAATATATTTGGGGATTTGTCAATCACAAGCCGATCTCCACCCAATACAAAATGGGGCACAAGATACCAGTAAAGACATCAAAATCAGAGAGCATTAGCAAAGACATGGTGAGGAGGGGTTTCAGGTTCGTTGGTCCAACAGTGGTTCATTCCTTTATGCAAGCTGCAGGACTCACCAATGACCACTTGATCACTTGTCATAGGCATCTCCAATGTGCTTTAATGGCTGCAGCCCGTCATCCAACAAGAGAAGAACCAGCTCTATAGACTCAAAAAATGACATCAAAAAATAATGAGAGAAAAGAAAAGAAAAAAATAACCCAAAAGTGCTCAAAGTATATGTATGCAAAGTGCGTATATAGTTTGCTAACTACAATTTACTGTTAATTAATGGTTTGTGTACAATATTATATAGAGAGAAGGAGGTTGTGACTTTGTGTGACTGTGAAATTTTTAGTCACTTTGCTTTGCAGGTAAATTACTGTTACTATAATTATCTGTCCTTATTGTTTTTCATCAACAATGTCTATGGATTTCATTTACTGTTACTTAATTATGCTGCCTTATTGTTTTTTTCATCAACATGTCTATGGGATTTCATTTCCTGCCATTGACCCAATTTTTTATTATTTTATTTATTAAAAAAAAAAAACAACCTTATTCTCAACTAAAATTTGTAACCAATCCCAAAAAACAAATGAAAAGTTTAAAACATAAAAATAAAAATAAAAGTAAAGTAAAGAACAGAGTTAAGCTAAAATTGAAATTAAGTTAATGTTGAGAATAATCCAGATATAAAAAGAACAAAAGAAGTGAAAGAGGAAATTTAGTAACAAAAAAGAAGCAACTTTTCTAAGAGTCCTAAGATCTGAAGCTGGAAACCTTAATATCAAGATAGAGGCATAGAGCTCAAGCAGGGACAAGATAAAACAAACCCATTTACATAAATGCATAGAATCAAACATATATAATCCAAAGTACTGACCTTGAGGACAATACACTAACTTTAGTATAATCAATACACTAACTTTCCAGTGTTGCCCCTGTCAAAATGCAACCACAGGCTATGCAATTACTATCAAAAAAGCTTGGAAACAAAACTAGATATTCTTAGCACTACCGAATACACTACCGAATACCTGAAGGCTGAATACCTGAAGCTTGGAAACAAAACTTAGCACTACCGAATACACTAAGCTGAATACTTGAAGGCTGAAGCTGAATACCGTGAAGAGTCAACGGCGAGAGGGTCCTCTTCGCAAGGTCCAACAAGATATTCTTTTGTCTGTGTAGAACCAGTGGTAATCTTTCTACTTAGTAAGTGTGGGATTGAGCTGAAAGCCTGAAATGAGGGAGAGGGAGGGTCGGACTGAGGGAGGGAGGCGCGAGGGAGGGTGGGAGTGAGGCTGAAATGAGGGAGAGGGACTTCGGATTGACTGATTGAGGCAGGGAGGCTGAGTGAAGAAATGAGGAGAGGAATTAGGGTTAGATACTTAGGTGTATATATATAGAGGGTATTTTAGTAATTTCAGCTACCGGGTTTTTAAACGGGGCGGGTTTTGGGGCGGGTCTCGGGTTTTTTTTTTTAAACCCATACCCGACCCTATTCCTAATCGGACCAGGTAAAACCCGGCCCATTAGGGTCGGGCCGGGCCGGGTACCCGCAAGTCGGGCAAAAATTGCCATCCCTAGGAAATACCAGAGGCAGCGAAATGTGACCAATACCCAAATAGTGGAGAAGATACATGACTGGAGTGGAGACAGATAAGGCTTGCGTTTTAGGGTTTGAGAGAGGAGCAGAGTGAAGCGTGATTAAAAGATAGAAGAAAGAAGCAGATGAGAGAGGGGCTGCGTGAGAGACTGAGAGTTGGCATTTTAAAATAAAACGTAAAATAAAAGCAGTTCTTAAATAGGAGAGTGTAGAGGCTGTGGGAGAGTGTTATTGTATTTGGGTAGAAGTCTAATTTGCATTAGGGTTTTTTTTTTTTTTTTTATTAATTAATTATAATCTAAGAGTTGGCCTTTTAAAATAAAATGTAAAATAAAAGCGGTTCTTAAATAGGAGAGAGTAGAGGCTGTACATGGGTGAGTGTTATTGTATTTGGGTAGAAGTCTAATTTGCATTAGGGTTTTTTTTTTTTTTAATTAATTATAATGTTTATATTTGTTAATCTAAAATAAAAAGAAAAAGAAAATAGTGATGGACAGATGGAACCAATCACCAACTTGTGTAAATGTCTTCCAAAAATGTATGGTGTGTATCTGCCTACAAGTCTCATGCCAAAGTTAATACAAAGGAGCTTTATGAAAATAAAACAAAATAGTTGAGTGATAGTAAAATTATTAGAATATTTTCTCATACCTCGGTTGATATTGTGAGGCCTTATAATGTTTTCTCAACTTCTAGCGTTTGAGGTAGTTAGGTGGCCTTATGTTCCTCTTGTAACGTTTTGTGCTGTGTAATGTGGTTTAATGTGCTCAACGGCTCATACACTGCTCTGTAACCATTCCAGGTGTAATTGTTGCATTGAATGCCTGGCTTTTCGCATGATGCGGGTATTTGTTTAACTCGTCCGAGGGTGCCTCGTCTGTAATCGTTGAGATCGTCTCTGGGGGATAAATTCGTCAGTCCTAATGATCATTATTATGAAGCAATCAAGCAAAAGAATTTAGCTTTGGCAATATGGCTCCGTCATTAGGGCTAAAGTGATAGGAGATGTGGGCATGCAATGAGGAGGCAAAGACCAGCAGGCAAGTAACATTAAAGGAAGAAAAGAGAATATGGATTTAGAGAAAAGACCGAAAAGAGAGAGAGAAAAGAAGAGAAAAAAAGTGGATAGCCAAAGTGCCAAATTATTGTGCTTGATGCCTGGATGGTTTGTGTTGCCAATTGGCACTATAGTTCAAATTCTGACTTCCATATATTTTTTTTACTTTCCTTATAAAATAATCAAATTTTAAAATAAAATAAATTAATCAAATTTTAAAATAAAATAAATTAGATAAATGGCCTAGCATAATTTGTGGAACATAAAATAAATACAAAAAGTGGAACAAAAGATGATTTCTATTTGCTCAAAATTGTTTTTGAAAGTTTGGAGTTAGTCCAAAAAAAGCTGAATTTTTAGTTTAAAGTTAAATCATTGCTAAAGAGTATTCTGCAGACTAACGTTCTTTCACTTCTTTTTATTTTGGGTGAAGTCTTTTACAATAACTATATATGTTTGGAATGAAATTAGGTAAAATTTGGAAAATGTACAGCTAAGAGCCTTGTCATTCAATTGTTTTGCCAAACTTTATTATAATGAGAACTATGGTTTAAATCATTATCTTCCATCCATTTATTGTAACAATTATAAAAATGAAGAATGTATTATAGCCTCCTTTGCCATGAGAGAAACATTGTATATGTTAGGTGTATAAGATAATTATTGGTTTGTGATATTCATACTCCTAATTATGTGGATTTAATTGACCATTGGACTATTTTAGTGTGTGTTGTGTTGATGTATGTTGAGTCCCGCGTAAGTGGATCTTATAATTAATTGAAACATAATAAATTTGATTTGGATATAATCTTGGATTAAAACCCAAATTAATTAACATATTTAAACATTCCATGAATTCACCAATTCCAAGTTTCCAACTTGAATTTTATGATTTATCTTTTTATTGATACGATCAGATTTGAACTAATGTTGTTTGTTACAGGATGATGGTGATGTTCTTGTTACATGATATAAATATTCTACGGACATTTTATGGACTAAAATTTCTCACCTTTTCCAAAATCATTTCTATCAAAACCAACAACAGTACAGAACTACAAATAGCCCAAACCAGCAACACTTCTGACAAGGCCCCTAAAAAGGAAGACACAACAACAAACCAACATGAACCTCAACTAAGCCCCAGCCAGTCGAAGCAACACCACAACAAACCTGCAGAACCATAAAGAACTACAACATCAAAAACCACTACAAATGCACAACCAAAGTACTTCACAAAATGCCTAAACCCGAAGTATATATGCGTATGAACAACCTCGAAAGCCAAAGGCACTACCTGCAAAGTCATTACCTCCTTAACTGCCACCAGCATCATTGACAGCTATGGTTTCAGCAGCAGCACTCACAAAAGCTATGACTCCCTCTTTTAGACCTCAGCTCCATTGGGTTTATCATTAGAAGCTTGGCCTCTTGGGTACTTGCATGACCACCACCAGGATAAGCATTGGCGTTGCATAACAAGGTAGTGGGACAGGAAAAACAGCCTATTTTCTCTCATATTTTAAGAGAAGTAACAGTCTTAGCCTTAGGAATAAAATAGACATTGTTTCCTGTGATTTGAGAAAGGAATCTCCTGTGTCAGAGTAGTTTTATGGACACAACAAAATTTTACATTATTTTTTCAATAAGTTGAGGTGTTAACAATTATAAATCAAAATGAAATGAAATAAATAAATAAAAATTATACCAAGATCCATTACAATTCAAAATAAAAATATTATAAAAATGTTGTAAGATTTTTCTGTATTACTAAATTTTTTTAGATTATATTATTGAAATATTAAAGAGACCATTAAACTGTTACTTTTAAAAAAAAAAAAAAAAAAAGTGGCGGGAATGCATATCTATAAAAGCAGAAGGCAAGACCACAACAAGACACAGAACATTCGAACCAACATATTTTTTCTCATTTATTAAGAGAAGTACTTGTAGTCTTCCTTCTCAAAAAAAAAAAAAAAAAAAATAGTACTGATAGTCTTAGCCTTGGGATAAAATAACCAAAATAAAAATGGTGTGAAGTGTGAACACACTTTCTTAATAAGCTCAATATATAATTAATCAGTACAAGATCAAATCCAACTGAGACTTTATTCATTTGTTCTACATCCTAATGAAGCATGAGTCATGACTAAGCAAAAAAGGCGGGAATAAAAAAAATTCACATGTAACCTCTCATCAGCACCCACCACCGCCACCACAACCTCCACCTCCACCTCCACCTCCACCTCCACCACCACCACACCTCCACCTCCACCACTGTGAATAGTGGAGGTGTCTGCATAAGCAGCAGTACTCATAAAAACTATGCCACCATCGTTTCTGCCACCTTTGCGCTTAGGAGCTTTACCTGAATAAGCCGCGGGGGAAGCATAAGCATTTTTTTCCTTTTTATTTTCTTTCTTTTTACTCCCTTGTATGCAAAAACACCCCATTGCTGCAAATGTAAACGGTACGGAGAGAGACTTCCTTAATTTCTTCGACTATGAAATTTTTGCCAAAAGACTATATGACGACTATGTATTTCTGCGTGTTCCTCTATGCTATCTATCTTATTTTTATATATATATAAGCTAAGCTGCAAGTTGTCGCTTGTTAACGCTTGATTAGACTGAATAACCAAGTTTGAAGTTTGAACATTGAAATGTAAGCGCGGCTTTGACTTTTCAATTTTAATAACANTGACGTGAAAAATTGTGGAACTTCAAAGGTTTCGGTTTTTATATATATATATATATATTGGCTAGCATTTTTAAACTAAAACAAACTAACGAACCCTTAATGACATTCTGAGGATTACCTTCATGAATGAAAAATGATGCTCTCTATTTGGTAAACTAGTTAGATTTCCAGAAAACCAATTTTGACTTCGTTGGTTGTGGGATGATAAAATTTAACTTTGTAGTAGCAATGAAAGGAAAATCATCCTGGATCTCACTCGATTATATATACTAGCAGAATTTATTATAGAACAACAACACCTAGATCGATCATGGGGTTGGTTTACTCTAGATGTCACTAATGGGATTGACAAACTCAACTTACCTGGACGTTCTCATCTCGACCAACGAAGCCACGTCGACAGACAAATGTAAGCCACATTACTGACGAAGATAAAGAAGCCATTCAATGCAGTCAAATAAATGCCTCGAACGGTTACAAGGACAGCTGTATAGACCGTTGAAAGCCCATCAAAGCTCACATGATTGATCATGAGGCGTTACCAAAAAAGACATTAAAACCACCATAACAATCACAACGGGTAGGAGCTACAAAAATGTTATATACAACCCTCCCAGCACTAACATAAGGTACACAAAATACATACCTGAGAACACCACTAGTTATTCTACTACTCTGTTATTTCTGAAAACTCTTTATACTGACTTTGGCATCAAAGGTGTGTGTGGCAGGCACCACACCGGTGACCACTTTAAGGGAGTACCTTAGCATTTCAGGGTGACATAAACAAAAGAACAGCTCCATCTGGACACACACTCAACGACTGACGAATCTGCACTTCATCAATCACCAAGTTGATACTTGATCCTATTTGGACCATGGTGGGACCCTCCATATCTAGGCCCTCAAGTATTGTTTCATCTGTGGACATAACTAGGAACTATTACAATCATGCCAAACAACCGAAGGGAGGTTTCCACAAATAACCCTTTTTAGATTTTAGGCTGAAATGCAAAATTAACCCTCTAACTTTCACATTTTGTCATTTCAGTCCTCTAAGTTTTAATTTGTCATTTTAATCTCTAAGTTTCAAATTTTGTCAATTCAATATTCCGTTAAGACTTTGTTAACTGTTGCCGGCTACTCACCAAAACACACCGTTTGGACTCTATTTTTTTTTTTTTTTTAATTTCTTAATTAAAAAACTGAAAACATTAATTAAAAACAATAAATAAAACCCCACCCCCACCCACCGATACGATACCTCGCCTCAAATCATGAACTGAGGGGCTGAGGGAGAAACCGAGAAAGAAAGAGGGAGAAAGAGAAAGAATGAGAGTGAGAGATAGTGAGAGGGAGAGGGAGAAGATGTCAGAAGACATGGAAGGACCAGTGTGATGATGAAGAAAGACTTCTTGAAGATGAAGAGCGTGTAAAGGGTCTTCTTCATCGTTCTTGTTTTGCTTTTGTGCTTAGGTTCTCGTTCAGTACTTCTTTTCTTTGATTTTGTTGGGTGCTGGTAAGCCCATGAAGCCAGAGATCACAATCAATGTATTATTAAAGATAACATTTTTATGGTTCTTCTAGGCAAATTTGAAATGGGTTTTGATTAAATTTATTAATTTTGTGTGTTTGTTTTGCATTCTCACTTCTCAAAGTATAACGTTTGGGCAATTTAAGATTCTTTCAAGTTGGCAGGGGGGCGACGTTGTCCCCTAAGTTTCTTTTTTTTCTTTTTTGTAATTAACGTTTTCAGCTTTTTTTTTAATTAGAAATTTAAAAAAAAAGTCAAAACTGTGTGGTTTTGGCTAGCAGAACGAGCAGCAATTAATAGGTTTCTAATAGAAAACTGAATTGACAAAATATGAAAATTATTTTGGTCAGTTTACATTTTAGCCTAGATTTTATATATATCTTAGAACAAATAATTGAGGATATTTTCATCTTTAGGCAACCATGAACCAACCAAGAATAAATTAAAAAGAAAGTTCATACATGGTACTACTTGGCTCACATGAAAGTCCACCCAAACTAGTTCGTTGTGTTTATTTTTATTCAATTATCATTAGCTATTTAATGGAGCGAATATTTTAAAAACATAAGACCTTGTAAACTTTGGATTCATGATGAAAAAATTTTGTATTACGAAAATGGATCCCAAGAAAATAAGAAGAACTATCTCCTGCATTATATACTATTAGGACATTTTATGGACTAAAACTTCTCTCCTTTTCCAAATATCATTTCTATCCCAAAAAAAAAAAAAAAAAAAAAAAAAATCCTTTTCTTGTGGGCGAATTAGAAAATTAATGCAACCTATAATAATTAATAAGCTCTATGACATAAAGTTTCATGCAGATAATACAATTGAACTTTTTTTGAGAAACTAATACAGATTGAACTTCAAGTTTAAAATTTCCTCAAAAAAAAAAAAAAAATTCAAGTTTAAAATAAATTGCTGATACATAAATGATAAATCCACACAAAGCCCTACATTTCATAAACAAATAACATGCCCTACGACCCTCAAGTATCAGCAACCATCGAAAGCCAAAGGCACTACCACTTCCTCAATTACAATCACCACCACCACCAGCAACGCCACAACCACCTCCACCAGCGTCACTGACAGATACGATTCCAGCTGCAGTACTCACAAAAGCTAGTACGTATGGCGTACGCCATCATTTAGACCTCCATTGGGTTTACCAAATCTACCGGGATCATTAGCATCACCACCACCAGGATAAGCATCGGCAGTAGTTGCATAATTAGGTGGAACAGGAGGAGGAGCTGTTTGATACATATTTCGCTTCCGTTGACGGCGCCGCCGTCGTCGAATTAAAAAACAAAACAAAAATGACATGTTTATATATATATAACTGGCGCAGAGACAAAATCTTCTTTTCTTAAACTATATAGGAAATGAGTTTATGGCCAAATTAAAACCAAACGATGAAACAGCCGCATCCTCTATGGCTCCCCTTTAATCCTTATATATATGCTAAGTTGCTAAGCTGCTTTAGGTACTTACAGTTCCGTATGCGTGTCTAATTCAAATCAACAAAGGCTATATAACAATCTCTTGCGGAACTTAAAGTTTGAAATATTCAGTTGCATACAAATCAACATGTGATTGATTGATTGATTGTCAAAGTTGTTCATGTCTACGGAGTTGAAGTTTCATAGGTCAGTGTTATGGTCATCATTTGTCTTTCGCTATCCAAGAAATCCTTTCTTTGGAGAAGAATATTCTTCATTCCTCTGATACATGCAGCTATATATGTTCGTTATGTTCTTACCTTTTTTTAATTATTATTTTGGTCTTTGTGCATTTTTTTTTTTTTTTTTTTTTTTGTTTTTTGAGAATCAGTCTTGTGCATTATTATATGTTGATCTATTTGTAATTTAAGTCTTTAGAGTTAGAGGTCGGATTCAAGAACTTTAAAGTAGTAAAAATCCAACTCTTGTGGAAAAAAAAATGAAGAAGTAACGCTCCTATTTGTTTTGAATTAATATTTTTAAAAAAATTATCTCAATATGTTACCCTATATTAATTTGGAAAACTCAAATTAAGCTTTAGGAGATTGCGTACGCACTCCTGTCTGTGACTCTGTGAACCTTTATATGGTAAGACAATTTAAAGAGTTTGATTATTCTACCATGTACCGTGGATGGTATGTGTGTATATATATATATATTTCTTTTCTTTCTTTTTTATATGAGAACTGTGGATGGTATATTGGTATCGCTATACCAATTAAAATGGTTGAGAAAGAATTAAAATGGTTGAGAGCTACGTACCAATAAAATTGATGAAGTGTGAGTTCGTCAGTAAGAGTAGACAGATGGAACCAATCTCCAACTTGTGTAAATGTCTTCCCAAAGATAGTTATTGGTGTGGTGTCTACTACAACGTCTCTGATACCAAAGTTAATACAAAGGAGCTTTATGAAAATAAAACAGAATAGTTGAGTGATAGTAAAATTATTTGAATATTTTCTCATACCTCCGGTTGATATTGTGAGGGCCTTATACATGTTTTCTCAACTTCTAGCCGTTTGAGGTAGTTATGGTGGGGCTTTGACTTTTCAATTTTAATAACACGAAATTTGAAGTTTCTGACTTAGCTCACACGGTAAATGGGATTACATGCAAATTTCCCTGTGCTTTCCTGGAAAATATGGAAGAGGCCCAGAGGGGGGAACCGCCACGGACTCTTACAAACTTTTGTCATCTCACCGCCTTTTTCCTAGAAAGTATGGTCTCTCCTGTTTAAAGTTGAAAAAAGCAATTCAGTCGGTCCAAATGTGAAAAGAATCTGCAGGTGTGAATAGAGCCCACATTGATAGACCCAAAGGTATTACTAGAAAAGGCCCAACTTACTAGGTTGTGGGCGGCAAAGACTAAACTTTTAGGAAAATAGTGGCCCATATATGAAAGTTGAGAGGCCCGCCTGGCCGTAATTAGCGCATGATCATATATCTCTCACTTTTCTCATGTCTTACGAATTTCTCATGGCCATAAAATTCAAACATTGTCAGAGCGATGATGAATATTTTGATTACCGAATGTATAAGATAATTACTAGTTTGAATAGAGAGGCTTATTTTCATTGATTTTTTTTTTTAAATAAGTTATATAAATTTTAATTGATAAGGAAACTCATTACACGTGTTTTGTTCGTGTGATAAGACTTTTTTTTTTGGTCTAATGTCATAATTTTCCTTTTAAAAATTTTTTTTGATAGGTTTTCTTTTTTAGAATCAATTTTGAATAGGTTTGTTTTGAAGATATAGATTAGTCGGAGAGTGTCTTATTTTGTAGATATTTTAGGTAGAGTTTGAGATATATTTTTACCATGTTGTTCTCAAGTTTTTTCCTTATTAAATATAACGTTTAAGGGCATTTCTAAATTATATAAAAGTCCAATCTAAAAAAGAGAATCCTCTTATAAATAGTATAGATTATATGCTCTATGTTACAAAGAACCCTAATGTTTAACCTAACTATATAAGATAGTTAATTTTAACCCTACATGAACTTACAATATAATTGAACCTTTTGGGCCACTACATATATGTATTTTTTTTTTCAGAATGTCATTAAGGGTTCGTTAGTTTGTTTTAGTTTAAAAATGCTAGTTTTATTTAATTTTAGTTTATGTACAATTAAATTTAATTTTTTTAAAACTGTTTCTAGATAAGTTATAGTTAGAGATATTAGGTTTATTATATATTAATATAGGTACTGGCCACCACTGCTCTCCTTGGTGCGTGGTCACTCTATAAGTATAAATGCTCGTGAGGTGTGAGGGAAGGGCTGAAGTTTAAGTCTCTAAGAGAAAGTTTCACATAATATATATTAGATTAAGTTAGAGTAAAAATTCTATTTTGTATTTTAATTAAGAAATTTAAAAAAAAAAAAAAAAAAAAGTCCAAAACTGTGTGGTTTTGGCTAGCAGACGACAGCAATTAATAGAGTTCTAATAGAAAACTGAATTGACAAAATATGAAAATTATTTGGTCAGTTTTACATTTTAGCCTAGATTTTATATATATATATATATATATCTTAAAACAAATAATTGAGGATATTTCATCTTTAGGCAACCAACCCAAGAATAAATTAAAAAGAGAAGTTCATACATGGTACTACTTGGCTCACATGAAAATCCACCTCAAACTAGTTTCGTTGTGTCTATTTTTAATTTTTTATTCAATTATAATTTGCTATGTAGCGGAGCAGAATATATTTTAAATAACATAAGACCTTGTAAACCTTGGATTCATGAAAATAAATTTTGTATTATGAAATGGATCCCAAGCAAGTGAACTTCTCTCTCTCTCTCTCTCTCTCTCTCTCTCTCTCTCTCTCTCTCTCAAAGAATTATCTCCTGCATTATATACTATTAGGACATATTATGGACTAAAACTTCTCTCCTTTTCCAAATATCATTCGGTTGAAAAAAAATATCTTACTTGTGGGTGAATTAGAAAAATTAATGCAACCTCTAATAAGCTTTATGACATAAACTTTCATACAGATAATTATACAAATTAAACTACAAGTTTAAAAGAATTTGTTGATACATAAATCCACCCAAAGCCCAAAATTTCATAAACAAATAACATGTTCATCGACCCTGAAGTATGCGTATCAGCAACCTTTGAAAGCCAAAGGCACTACCCAGCAAAGCCACCACCTCCTCAATTACAACCGCCACCGCCACCGCCACCACTACAAACACCTCCACCAGCATCACTGACAGACATGATTTCAGCTGCAGTAATCACAAAAGCTATTACGTATGGCGTACGCCATCTTTTTGACCTCCATTGGGTTTGCCAAATCTACCTGGATCATTAGCATCACCACCACCAGGATAAGCATCGGCAGTAGTTGCATAATTAGGTGGAACAGGAGGAGGAGCTGTTTGATACATATTTCGCTTCCTTTGACGCCGTCGTCGAATTAAAAAACAAAACAAAAATGACATGTTTATATATATAACTGGCGCAGAGACAAAATCTTCTTTTCTTAAACTTATAGGAAATGAGTTTATGGTCAAATTAAAACCAAAATGATGAAACAGCCGCATTTTCCTCTATGGCTCCCCTTAATCCTTATATATATTGCTAAGTTGCTAAGGTGCTTTAGGTACTTACAGCTCCGTATGCGTGTCTAATTCAAATCAACAAAGGCTATAATAATCTCCTCTTGCGGAACTTATCAAAGTTCCAATATTCATTTGCATACAAATCAACATGTGATTGATTGATTGTCAAAGGATGTTCATTTCTACGGAGTTGAAGTTTCATAGGTCAGTGTTATCGTCATCATTTGTCCCTTCGCTATCCAAGAAATCATTTCTTTAGAGAAGAATATTCTTCATTCCTCTCGATACATGCAGCTATATATGTTCGTTATGTTCTTACTTTTTTAATTAGTATTATTGGTCTTTGTGCATTATTATTATTATTTTTGGAGAATCAGTCTTGTGCATTATTATATATTAATCTATTTGTAATTTAAGTCTTTAGAGTTCAGAGGTCGGATTCAAGAACTTTAAGTAAAAATCCAACTCATTCAAGTGAAAAAAATAAATAAATAAAACTCTATTTTTTTTTTTTACATTAATATTTCTAAAAAAGTTAAGTTAATTTTAAAAAATTATCTCAATATGTTACGCTATATTAATTTGGAAAACTCAAATTAAGCTTTAGGAGATTGCGTAGCACTGTTGTCTGTGACTCTGTGAATCTTTTTATGGTAAGACAATTTAAAGAGTTTGATTATTCTACCATGTACCGTGGATGGTGTGTGTATATATATATATTTCTTTTCTTTTCTTTTTTATATGAGAACTGTGGATGGTATATTGGTATCGCTATACCAATTAAAATGGTTGAGAAAGAATTAAAATGGTTGAGAGCTACGTACCAATAAATTTAGTGAATACAAAAAATTTTCATATTATTGACCTGAGTTTTTTGTTAATGTTTATTAATAGATAATAAAAGTTGACGTCAATAATGTATGCAGATGAAGATGGTATAATTTTAATAAAATCTATCACTTTAATAAATTAGTAAAAAAAAATTCGAACATTGTATTTTTTTTTTATTGGCTCAATATTTTAAAGGTATTCTTAGAAGCGGGGGAATCAAAGAAAGGATGTAAAACCCATATATGTTCGGTAGATAAATGATGTCGACGTTGTGCTTCAGGCTTTGTACAAGTCCAATGATCCAAAGAGTTAGGAGGAGATGGTAGATGACTTGTTTTAGCTAGTCTTTTTGTTGCTTGTTGATGCCAATGGAGAACAAGGAGAGATTGGTTTGCGCAAATGGAGTGGAGTTGATTGATGAAGTGTGAGTTCGTCAGTAAGAGTGGACAGATGGAACCAATCACCAACTTGTGTAAATGTCTTTCCAAAAATGGTCATCGGTGTGATATCTGCCACAATGTCTCCAATGCCAAAGTTAATACAAAGGAGCTTTATGAAAATAAAACAAAATAGTTGAGTGATAGTAAAATTATCTAAATATTTTCTCATACCTCTGGTTGATATTGTGAGAGCCTTATATATGTTTTCTCAACTTCTAGTCGTTTGAGGTAGTTACGGTGGCCTTGATGTTCCTCTTAGTAACATTTTGTGCTGTGTAATGTGGCTTTAATGTGCTCTAACGGCTCATACAACTATAGCTCTGTAACCATTCCAGGTGTAATTGGTTGCATTGAATGACCTGGCTATCTTCGTCAGTGATGCGGGTATTTGTTTAACTCGTCCGAGGGTGTCCTCGTCTGTAATCGTTGAGATCGTCTCTGGGGGATAAATTCGTCAGTCCTGTCATTGATGATCATTATTATGAAGCAATCAAGCAAAAGAATTTAGCTTATGGCAATATGGCTCCGTCATTAGGGCTAAAGTGATAGGAGATGGAGGCATGCAATGAGGAGGCAAAGACCAGCAGGCAAGTAACATTAAAGGAAGAAAAGAGAATATGGATTTAGAGAAAAGACCGAAAATGAGAGAGAAAAAGAAGACGAAAAAAAGTGGATAGCCAAAGTGCCAAATTATTGTGCTTGATGCCTGGATGGTTTGTGTTGCCAATTGGCACTATAGTTCAAATTCTGACTTGCCATATATTTTTTTTACTTTCCTTATAAAATAATCAAATTTTAAAATAAAATAAATTAATCAAATTTTAAAATAAAATAAATTAGATAAATGGCCTAGCATAATTTGTGGAACATAAAATGAAATACAAAAAGTGGAACAAAAGATGATTTCTATTTGCTCAAAATTGTTTTTGAAAGTTTGGAGTTAGTCCAAAAAAAGCTGAAATTTTTAGTTTAAAGTTAAATCATTGCTAAAGAGCTATTCTGCAGACTAACGTTCTTTCACTTCTTTTTATTTTGGGTGAAGTCTTTTACAATAACTATATATGTTTGGAATGAAATTAGGTAAAATTTGGAAAATGTACAGCTAAGAGCCTTGTCATTCAATTGTTTTGCCAAACTTTATTATAATGAGAACTATGGTTTAAATCATTATCTTCCATCCATTTATTGTAACAATTATAAAAATGAAGAATGTATTATAGCCTCCCTTTGCCATGAGAGAAACATTGTATATGTTAGGTGTATAAGATAATTATTGGTTATGATATTCATACTCTAAATTATGTGGATTTAATTGACCATTGGACTATTTTAGTGTGTGTTGTGTTGATGTATGTTGAGTCCCGCGTAAGGATTTACTAAGTGGATCTTGGATTAAAACCCAAATTAATTAACATATTTAAACATTCCATGAATTCACCAATTCCAAGTTTCCAACTTGAATTTTATGATTTATCTTTTTATAGATACGATCAGATTTGAACTAATGTTGTTTGTTACAGGATGATGGTGATGGTTCTTGCTTACATGATATAAATATTCTACGGACATTTTATGGACTAAAATTTCTCACCTTTTCCAAACATCATTTCTATCAAAACCAACAACAGTACAGAACTACAAATAGCCCAAACCAGCAACACTTCTGACAAGGCCCCTAAAAAGGAAGACACAACAACAAACCAACATGAACCTCAACTAAGCCCCAGCCAGTCGAAGCAACACCACAAACAAACCTGCAGAACCATAACAGAACTACAACATCAAAAACCACTGACAAATGCACAACCAACAGTACTTCACAAAATGCCTAAACCCTGAAGTATATATGCGTATGAACAACCTCGAAAGCCAAAGGCACTACCTAGCAAAGTCATTACCTCCTTAACTGCCACCAGCATCATTGACAGCTATGGTTTCAGCAGCAGCACTCACAAAAGCTATGACTCCCTCTTTTAGACCTCAGCTCCATTGGGTTTATCATTAGAAGCTTGGCCTCTTGGGTACTTGCATGACCACCACCAGGATAAGCATTGGCAGTTGCATAACAAGGTAGTGGGACAGGAAAAACAGCCTATTTTCTCTCATATTTTAAGAGAAGTAACAGTCTTAGCCTTAGGAATAAAATAGACATTGTTTCCTGTGATTTGAGAAAGGAATCTCCTGTGTCAGAGTAGTTTTATGGACACAACAAAATTTTACATTATTTTTTCAATAAGTTGAGGTGTTAACAATTATAAATCAAAATGAAATGAAATAAATAAATAAAAATTATACCAAGATCCATTACAATTCAAAATAAAAATATTATAAAAATGTTGTAAGATTTTTCTGTATTACTAAATTTTTTTAGATTATATTATTGAAATATTAAAGAGACCATTAAACTGTTACTTTTAAAAAAAAAAAAAAAAAAAGTGGCGGGAATGCATATCTATAAAAGCAGAAGGCAAGACCACAACAAGACACAGAACATTCGAACCAACATATTTTTTTCATTTATTAAGAGAAGTACTTGTAGTCTTCCTTCTCAAAAAAAAAAAAAAAAAAAATAGTACTGATAGTCTTAGCCTTGGGATAAAATAACCAAAATAAAAATGGTGTGAAGTGTGAACACACTTTCTTAATAAGCTCAATATATAATTAATCAGTACAAGATCAAATCCAACTGAGACTTTATTCATTTGTTCTACATCCTAATGAAGCATGAGTCATGACTAAGCAAAAAAGGCGGGAATAAAAAAAATTCACATGTAACCTCTCATCAGCACCCACCACCGCCACCACAACCTCCACCTCCACCTCCACCACCACCACAACCTCCACCTCCACCACTGTGAATAGTGGAGGTGTCTGCATAAGCAGCAGTACTCATAAAAACTATGCCACCATCGTTTCTGCCACCTTTGCGCTTAGGAGCTTTACCTGAATAAGCCGCGGGGGAAGCATAAGCATTTTTTTCCTTTTTATTTTCTTTCTTTTTACTCCCTTGTATGCAAAAACACCCCATTGCTGCAAATGTAAACGGTACGGAGAGAGACTTCCTTAATTTCTTCGACTATGAAATTTTTGCCAAAAGACTATATGACGACTATGTATTTCTGCGTGTTCCTCTATTGCTATCTTAGTTCTTATATATATATATATATATATAAGCTAAGCTGCAAGTTGTCGTCTTGTACTAACGCTTGATTAGACTGAATAACCAAGTTTGAAGTTTGAACATTGAAATGTGTAAGTGCGGCTTTGACTTTTCAATTTTAATAACACGAAATTTGAAGTTTCTGACTTAGCTCACACGGTAAATGGGATTACATGCAAATTTCCCTGTGCTTTCCTGGAAAATATGGAAGAGGCCCAGAGGGGGGAACCGCCACGGACTCTTACAAACTTTTGTCATCTCACCGCCTTTTCCTAGAAAGTATGGTCTCTCCTGTTTAAAGTTGAAAAAAGCAATTCAGTCGGTCCAAATGTGAAAAGAATCTGCAGGTGTGAATAGAGCCCACATTGATAGACCCAAAGGTATTACTAGAAAAGGCCAACTTACTAGGTTGTGGGCGGCAAAGACTAAACTTTTAGGAAAATAGTGGCCCATATATGAAAGTTGAGAGGCCCGCCTGGCAGTAATTAGCGCATGATCATATATCTCTCACTTTTCTCATGTCTTACGAATTTCTCATGGCCATAAAATTCAAACATTGTCAGAGCGATGATGAATATTTTGATTACCGAATGTATAAGATAATTACTAGTTTGAATAGAGAGGCTTATTTTCATTGATTTTTTTTTTAAATAAGTTATATAAATTTTAATTGATAAGGAAACTCATTACACGTGTTTTGTTCGTGTGATAAGACTTTTTTTTTGGTCTAATGTCATAATTTCCTTTTAAAAATTTTTTTGATAGGTTTCTTTTTTAGAATCAATTTTGAATAGGTTTGTTTTGAAGATATAGATTAGTCGGAGAGTGTCTTATTTTGTAGATATTTTAGGTAGAGTTTGAGATATATTTTTACCATGTTGTTCTCAAGTTTTTTCCTTATTAAAATAACGTTTAAGGGCATTTCTAAATTATATAAAAGTCCAATCTAAAAAAGAGAATCCTCTTATAAATAGTATAGATTATATGCTCTATGTTACAAAGAACCCTAATGTTTAACCTAACTATATAAGATAGTTAATTTTAACCCTACATGAACTTACAATATAATTGAACCTTTTGGGCCACTACATATATGTATTTTTTTTACAAAATAGAATTTTTACTCTAACTTAATCTAAATATATATATATATATGTAAACTTTCTCTTAGAGACTTAAACTCCAGCCCTTGCCTCTCACACCTCACGAGCATTTATACTTATAGAGTGACCACCGCACCAAGGAGAGCAGTGGTGGCCAGTACCTATATTAATATATAATAAACCTAATATCTCTAACTATAACTGTATCTAGAAACAGTTTTAAAAAAATTAAATTTAATTGTACATAAACTAAAATTAAATAAATACTAGCATTTTTAAACTAAAACAAACTAACGAACCCTTAATGACATTCAAAAAAAAAAGCTGAAAACGTTAATTACAAAAAGAAAAAAAGAAAAAAGAAAAAAAAGAAACTTAGGGGAACAACGTCGCCCCATGCCAACTGAAAAGAATCTTAAATTGCCCAAACGTTATACTTTGAGAAGTGAGAATGCAAAACAAACACACAAAATTAATAAAATTTAATCAAAACCCATTTCAAATTTGCCTAGAAGAACCATAAAATGTTATCTTTAATAATACCTTGATTGTGATCTCTGGCTTCACGGGCTTACTAGCACCCAACAAAATCAAAGAAAAGATAGAGTACTGAATGAGAAACCTAAGCACAAAAGCAAGAACAAGCAACGATGAAGAAGACCCTTTACACGCTCTTCATCTTCAAGAAGTCCTTCTTCAATCACATCACACTGGTCCTTCTATGTCTTCTGACATCTTCTCCCTCTCCCTCTCACTATCTCTCACTCTCACTCTTTCTCTTTCTCCCTCTTTCTTTCTCAGTTTCTCCCACAGTCCCTCACCTCCTTAAGGTACGTTTGGTACACTGAATAAGAATTATGACAGGAATTATAATCTTTATTACTAGAAATAAAATGTGTTGTAATGTAATAATTAAACCTATTCATTAGTTTGGTTATGAATTATAACATTAGAATGAAACTTAACATTTATTTTAGGAAATTTCTTACTCATATAATTATATTTCCTTAAAAAAATTTATTTTTAAATTTAAGAAAGATATGTGTTATTTTTATGATTTATTATTTTTATAATTGTTAGATGTATATGGAAAGTTTGTTTACTTGGAAATATATTAAGTTTTGAAATTATTGCACTTACTAAGGAATAGCTAATACAATATTTTAAAGAGGAATAGTTATTCCTCATTTTGAAAAATAGCTATTCATAAGGAATGATTATTTCTTATAATAAAAACATAACTAAACTAAAGAATAACTAAACCATAAGAATAACTATTACATTATAACGCCTATTACAGTATACCAAACATGCCCTTAATTTTTTTCTTAGAGAAATCAGTTTCATGATTTGAGACGAGGTATCGTATCGGTGGGTGGGGGTGGGGTTTTATTTATTTATTGTATGTTTTCAGTTTTTTAATTAAGAAATTAAAAAAAAAAAAAAAAAGAGTCCAAAACGGTTAAATTTAAAATTTAGCGGACTGAAATGATAAAATTAAAACTTAGAGGACATAAATACGACAAAATGTGAAAGTTAGAGGGTTAAATTTGCATTTCAGCCTAAAATCTAAAAAGGGTATTTGTGTGAAACCTCCCTTTAGTTGTTTTGCATGATTGTAATAGTTCCTAGTTATGTCCACAGATGAACCAATGCTTGAGGGCCTAGATATGGAGGGTCCCACCATGGTCCAAATAGGATCAAGTATCAACTTGGTGACTGATGAAGTGCAGATTCGTCAGTCGTTGAGTGTGTGTCCAGATGGAGCCATTCTTCTGTTTATGTCACCTTGAAAATGGTAAGGTACTTCTCTTAAAGTGGTCACCGATGTGGTGCTTGCCACAACACCTTCGATGCCAAGTCAGTATAAAGAGTTTTCAGAAATAACAGATTAGTAGAATAACTAGTGGTGTTCTCAGGTATGTATTTTGTGTAACTTATGTCAGTGTTGGGAGGGTTGTATATATACATTTTGTAGCTCTTACCCATTGTGGTTGTTATGGTGGTTTTAATGTCTTTTTGGTAACGCCTCATGGTCAATCATGTGAGCTTTGATGGTTTCAATGGTCTATACAGCTGTCCTTGTAACTGTCCGAGGCATTTACTTGACTGCATTGAATGACTTCTTTATCTTCGTCAGTAATGTGGCTTACATTCGTCTGTCGACGTGGCTTCGCTGGTCGAGATGAGAACGTCCAGATAAGTTGAGTTCGTCAATCCTATTAGTGACATCTAGAGTAAACCAACCCCATGATCTAGGTGTTGTTCTATAATAAAGTCTACTAGTATAATCGAGTGAGATCTAGGATGATTTTCCTTTGATTGCTACTACAAAGTTAAATTTTTATCATCCACAATCAACGAAGTCAAAGTTGGTTTTCTGGAAATCTAACTAGGCTACCAAGTAGAGAGCATCATTCTTCATTCATGAAGGTGACTCCCAGAATGTCATTAAGTGTTAGTTTCTTTGCTTTTGTTTAAAATGCTAGCCAATATATATATATATATATATATATAAAACCGAAACCTTTGAAGTTCTCACAATTTTCCATGTCATCACTATTTTCTTTTTCTTTTTATTTTAGATTAACAAATATAAACATTATAATTAATTAAAAAAAAAAAAAAACCTTAATGCAAATTAGACTTCTACCCAAACACAATAACACTCTCCCACGTACAGCCTCTACTCTCTCCTATTTAAGAACTGCTTTTATTTTACGTTTTATTTTAAAAGGCCAACTCTCAGATTATAATTAATTAATAATAATAAAAAAAATCCTAATGCAAATTAGACTTCTACCCAAATACAATAACACTCTCCCACAGCCTCTACACTCTCCTATTCAAGAATTGCTTTTATTTTACGTTTTATTTTAAAATGCCAACTCCCAGTCTCTCATGCAGCCCCTCTCTCATCTGCTTCTTTCTTCTATCTTTTAATCACGCTTTACTCTGCTCCTCTCTCAAACCCTAAAACGCAAGCCTTATCTGTCTCCACTCCAGTCATGTATCATCTCCACTATTTGGGTATTGGTCACATTTCGTTGCCTCTGGTATTCCCCTCCCAGTTGCTTCTTTGCCTTCTGGCTTTCAATTATTTTGAAAAAACACACAGGCTGAAACTTGGTGTATGAATTATATGAAATTTCTAATATGTATTGGCGTTATTCGATTTGATTATATTGGTTGAAACTTGGTTATATGATGTCTACCTTCTGGCTTTCAATTATTTTGAAAAACACACATGCTGAAACTTGGTGTATGAATTATATGAAATTTCTAATATGCATTGGCGTTATTCGATTTGATTATATTGGTTGAAACTTGGTTATATGATGTTTTTAGAATGACTTGACTATTTAAATTTTATGTGACTTTATAAGGTTTGCTTCTTAGTTGAATGCAGTTCAGCTGTTTGATAAAATTCCTCTTTCAAAATATGCACAATACACGTCTAATATGAGTGTGTATATTGTGTTTGTTTCTATGCTTTTAAGCATGCATCATTGTTTTTTGTGTGAAACCCAGTTGAAATTTTCACCATTTCAATCAGTCTTTTTTATTCATAATAAACACACAAGATAGTCTGAAGAATTACATAAAAATTATTACTTTTTTGTTTGATAAATTGTGGTATATTATTAATGGAAATTGTGGGGCCTAAGAACTTGGCAACCTCGGTCCATTTTATATCTGGCCCAAGGCCCATGCTGAGGAGGAAGAAAGGCCTGAAGGAGAAGTATGAAAGCCTAAATCACTAGGAATCCTACCGAGGACGACCCTGTCCTCGACCAACCAAGCCCAACACTTTAGCCATGGCAGCTCGGTGGAAGAGCAAGTTCAGGATGAATTGTCACCTCCACATTAAGTGCGCTCACCTAACCCCTTGGCCACATTAATGGTGATGTGACCTCTAAACAAGGCTGCCTCGATCGCCGCAACTCACAGAAGGGCTGGTAAAGCGGTTGATAGGACGGGCAATCAAGAAGAGGGGGCATGGATGATCAACAAGTGGAAGAAAGAGGTTAGAAAAAATGGACTATATAAGGGGAAGATACAGATAAGGCCCAAGAGGGGGATTCCCTCGGGAGAGACCGTTGTCAAGCTCCTCGGATCGGTGCCGAGGACAGATCTTGGAGGACGGTCTTGATCCGCTGACGTCTGACGATGGTGAACAATGGCGAACGCTTCATCGCCCACTGCCCGCCTGCTGCGGCCTAGTTCTTAAACCCGCTCTCTACAAATTCATTGTATTGGACTAGCTGGGCTTGAGTCCACTCACTAAACAGTAGAAGTGCTCAAACCCGGTCCCTACAATTGTCGCCATCTGTGGGAAAAAATTATGCTCTAGCAGGCGCAAAGGGCAATCGTTCCTATAATGCTAGCTTACACAAAGCCAGGCAGTCCCTCGTCACTGCCAACAGCACCAATGTTGGATCCCATAAAAAAAAAAAAAAAATGCAACAAACAATGAAGGCGCAGGAAAGAGAGACACAGAGAGAAAATTTGAACTAAGAGAGAAAGGAAGACTTACAAAATGAGGAAAAGCTCCTCGGACAGGCTTTTTGTGCTGGAAAAGGATGTTGAGTGCAGTTGGAGGTTTGACCAGATTCAAAGCATGTGCGCCAGAGTTCTTGAATGCAAAGGTCAGGAGGCGAATCGGTCCAAATGAGTATTTATATCCTCAATAAAAGACAACCAGGCGGAGTTTCCCACCATAATGGCAGAGAATCCCCACCAATTGATTACCATACACCGTGGGGAGTATGGAGCCCCCAGAATTTAATGCGGGTGCGCGCCGCATATCGAGGCGACATAAACGTACATTGGGCAAGGGAAAAGACTCCAACACTGACGTAGGCCAAGGTTGGGTGAGCCATGACGAAGGCCTGAGGATGTCAAATCCTCCTTCCCGTCCGAGGATACGAATAACAGGATTTTGAGGGGCTATTGTAGGGTCTAAGAACTTGGCAACCCCGGTCCATTTTATATCTGGCCCAAGGCCCATGCCGAGGAGGAAGAAAGGCCGAGGGAGAAGTACGAAAGCCTAAATCGCCAGAAATCCTGTCGAGGACGACCCTGTCCTCGGCCAACCGAGCCCAACACTTTAGCCATGGCAGCTCGGTGGAAGAGCAAGTTCAGGATGAATTGTCACCTCCGCATTAAGTGCGCTCACCTAACCCCTGGCCACATTAATGGTGATGTAACCTCTGAACAAGGCTACCTCTGATCGCCGCAACTCACAGAAGGCTGGTAAAGCGGCTGATAGGACGGCAGTCAGGAAGAGGGGGCATGGATGATCAACAAGTGGAAGAAAGTGGTTAGAAAAGGGACTATATAAGGGAAGATACAGATGAGGCCCAAGAGGGGGATTCCCTGGAGAGACCCTGTCAAGCTCCTGGACCGGCGCCGAGGACAGATCTTGGAGGACGGTCTTGATCCGCTGACGTCTGACGGTGGCGAATGCTTCACCCCCACTGCCCGCCTGTTGGGGCCTAGTTCTTGAACCCCTCTCTACAAATTCATTGTATTGAGCTAGCTGGGCTTGAGTCATTACTCAACAGTAGAAGTGCTAAACCCGGTCCAACAGAAACGATTGATATATGCTCAAGATAATGAGCATAAGCACATCGTAACATTAAAAAATTCTGCTTAAAAAGTTTGCTTCTTTCAGCTTTATTCTGCAATGTTTTATATTCTACAATGTTCTGTTGATCAAATTGGCTGCAACCTAATAATCCTAAGTAGGTGACTTTATCTGCCCATTTAGTAAGCCATTTTTTTTCACATCTTTGCTAAAACTTCTATTTTGCAGAGTGCTTTGATATGCTTATCTAAGCAACATATTGTGCTAACCTTATATGAATTTTCTAATATGTGTTGGTGTCGTTGGATTTGATTATATTGGTTGAAACTTGGCTATATGATGTTTCCAAAATGACTTTACTATTTAAATTTTATATGTTAATTATCCTTAATTTATTGTTAAGTTAGTGCTAAATTTTATTCAAAATCATATTTTGAGAGGTACTTTTTGGTTTTATTTTTTTGATTATTCTAATCTTTTATTATATTTGATTGAAATAGTAAGCTTATAATTTAATCTCCATTATGATTTCAAATTTAATTTATTCAGCTACCAATTTGATAGTTCTCATCATTGAAAGTGTCAAAGTTTATAATTTTAGTACAAATTTTGTAGTTTGTTATTGTGATTATCATGTTTTGTTTCTGCATAAATATAATAATGATGACTGTGAAAGGCTTATTTCATTTATTATTTTCATTTATGAAGGGATCTAAGAATATATTCCGCTCTCAAAATGGTTTTTTACCCCAATTGTTTTAGGGGCTCTATATATTTGAGAGAATCTTTGAAGTTTGAAGTTTTTGAGTATGTTTTCAGTTTTCGATATTAATTTCTGAGGTCATGTCAAATTTATGTTTCATCCACGCCTCTCTTTCTTTTTGTATCGTTGCGTTATTATTATTATTTTTTAAATAATGACTTCTGTGTGGTCAGTCAAAAAAAAAAGTGGGAATGTAATTTATATAGATAATTATAGGTTATTTTGGTAGTGTTATTGGGATTCGGCCATCGTTATATAGCTGCTGGGTATGAATTTTTTTTTTTTAAAGGATTCTATTGGTCGTTGACGGAATGCAGTGGCTAAAGCGAGACTTTGAATTAGAATCTCAAATGAATTAATTTGTTGGCTATCTCTGTGCTAAGAAAACAACATACACTGCTGATTTTTTTTTTTTTTTTTTTTTTTAAGTTGATTACTATTAGTTTCATAATTTCATTATATATAGGCGTCAATGTTGGCTGGCACAATGACAAAACAATTGACCATAGATGAAAGGTGCTATATATAATACTTGAGTGTGGCTAGCACAATGACAGATATGCCACAAAGTGTTCCTACAAGAAATGTGCAAACGAATAAACACCTATTCTTCTAAGTTTATGAAAATTATTCTGAACGAAAATTTTCAACAAAAACTTTTTTCTTTCAGGAGGTTAATTACTTACTTTCAACAAAAACAATTGTCAACAACTTGCTTTAAATTATCCCATTCATCGCACATGTTAGCGATTAGTTTAGTTAATGTCAGTGTATGTACAATTTATTTTTTTAAAAAAAATTACTTTTCTAGATAATTGATACCATTATTGTAAAGATATTAGGTTTACTATATACCAATGTACATAAGAGCCCAAGAATCACTGTCCAAGAGGTTTAATTATATTGTAAGTTATAAGAACTTAGCTCATATAGTTCCTCTATATACACTATTAGGATTCTTTGTAACATAAAAAGCATATAGTAAAAATGTGGTGGTTAAGGGTCTCCTCATCAATTATAATTTATATAACTTTTTTAATCAATGAAAATAAGAGGCTGGTTGGTTAGCCAAATAAACAATAATATTCTGTATTTATTTTCAATTTTTTGTGGGATTCACCGCTAAAAAACTGGTTTGGTTTTAGCATTTGTACTCAGTTTTTATTTTTCAGTATTCTAAAAGTTGGATTTGAATACAAAAAATGAAAACAATTTTTCAGCATTTTCATTTTCTATGAATACGAATACAGTGGCATATTTGCAAATATTATGAAAGCACAAAATTACTTTTTTTTGAGTGATGTGATTGTGTGTAAGTGAAAAAAGTTATTTAAAAAAAAGAAAATAGAAAACAATAATCAAACCCAGATATGATGTATTCTATACTTAATTATGTATTCAAAATAACTTACTAAATACTACTAAATGTGAAAATGAATGTTTTTTTTTTAAAATATATATATATATATATATTTATTTATTCAAATTCAGGATTTGAATATGGAATACATAAAATGAAAAGTAGATACACAATTTTTTGAAACCAAACAAACCTTAAATC
>NW_027069951.1:200045-213412 GCF_002906115.3 Quercus suber | reverse complement strand
GTTATATGATGTTTTTAGAATGACTTGACTATTTAAATTTTATGTGACTTTATAAGGTTTGCTTCTTAGTTGAATGCAGTTCAGCTGTTTGATAAAATTCCTCTTTCAAAATATGCACAATACACGTCTAATATGAGTGTGTATATTGTGTTTGTTTCTATGCTTTTAAGCATGCATCATTGTTTTTTGTGTGAAACCCAGTTGAAATTTTCACCATTTCAATCAGTCTTTTTTATTCATAATAAACACACAAGATAGTCTGAAGAATTACATAAAAATTATTACTTTTTTGTTTGATAAATTGTGGTATATTATTAATGGAAATTGTGGGGCCTAAGAACTTGGCAACCTCGGTCCATTTTATATCTGGCCCAAGGCCCATGCTGAGGAGGAAGAAAGGCCTGAAGGAGAAGTATGAAAGCCTAAATCACTAGGAATCCTACCGAGGACGACCCTGTCCTCGACCAACCAAGCCCAACACTTTAGCCATGGCAGCTCGGTGGAAGAGCAAGTTCAGGATGAATTGTCACCTCCACATTAAGTGCGCTCACCTAACCCCTTGGCCACATTAATGGTGATGTGACCTCTAAACAAGGCTGCCTCGATCGCCGCAACTCACAGAAGGGCTGGTAAAGCGGTTGATAGGACGGGCAATCAAGAAGAGGGGGCATGGATGATCAACAAGTGGAAGAAAGAGGTTAGAAAAAATGGACTATATAAGGGGAAGATACAGATAAGGCCCAAGAGGGGGATTCCCTCGGGAGAGACCGTTGTCAAGCTCCTCGGATCGGTGCCGAGGACAGATCTTGGAGGACGGTCTTGATCCGCTGACGTCTGACGATGGTGAACAATGGCGAACGCTTCATCGCCCACTGCCCGCCTGCTGCGGCCTAGTTCTTAAACCCGCTCTCTACAAATTCATTGTATTGGACTAGCTGGGCTTGAGTCCACTCACTAAACAGTAGAAGTGCTCAAACCCGGTCCCTACAATTGTCGCCATCTGTGGGAAAAAATTATGCTCTAGCAGGCGCAAAGGGCAATCGTTCCTATAATGCTAGCTTACACAAAGCCAGGCAGTCCCTCGTCACTGCCAACAGCACCAATGTTGGATCCCATAAAAAAAAAAAAAAAATGCAACAAACAATGACGCATTTGCTCAAGAAACGATTATAGCAGAAAAATAAAAAGATTCAGAGAAAAGGAAAAGTGAACAAACATTGCAACATTCTATTAAACAAAAAAAATAAATACATGGTACAAACAGAGGCTCAGACAGGCTCGTTTTAAAGATAACTCTACAAACAGAGGTTCAGACAGACTTGTTTTAAAGCTAACTCTACAAATAGAGGCCCGAACGGACTTATTCAAAAGCTAACCCTAAAGAAAAGAGGGCTGAGGTAGGCTTGCTTCAAGGCTACTAACAACCCGCCCTATAATGGTACTGACAGGAAGAGAGGAGCAAATGCAAAAGCGCATGAGGGCCCCGCCCCATGATGTTCCCTTAATGCTCCCCTAGCCTCATGATGATTAAGCATTGGAGGCGGCAACACCTGGGCACCAACATGATGTAATCTTGCGAGCCTTCATCGGCAGGTAAGCTGGGCACGAGTCACCACTAGCTCGGGGCAGGCATGGATGCGCATCGGAGAAAAGCGTTATGTACTTCATGGACCTTCCTCCTGATCGCTAGGCACAATACCACCGGGATGACGCCCAAGCCTTGCCGCACTGGAAGTCTGATGCGGACCGCAACCGCAGCGGCTCTCAATCGAGGGAGGAGGACCTTTGGCTTGCTTACCCCCGCCCTCATCCAGAGTCGTCCCATTCCGCCAAGCTCTGATCATAATCTGGCAAGGTTATTGAAGGGGCTTAGAGGGTGGAGAACCATGTTTCCTGTTTAACTAGAGGGTTCGTGAAATGTGGAAGGACGATTCCCCCAAAAAGCCTTATATGGAGGGCGAAGGTTCGTGGGAATTAGTCTGCCAGAATTCGAAAGAAGAATTATCAGCGACATTAATCCTGACCGAATTTCAAGGAAGCCATCAAACGCTGGATTTGCATTAATCCACGAGAATATTAATGAGGACGCACCTCGCACAACGAAGCGTCAAGCGCGGAACGCGAACAGTCAAAAGACGCCTCGTAATCGAAGAGGGCAAAAAAAAAAAAAAGCTGAGCGAAAGAGGGACAAGTCACCCTCGTCCAGGTCAATACGTGGCCAATTGCCCAGACTAAGGAGGAATCCACCCTCGGCAAAAAATGACGATACCATTATCGCTTTAGAAGCGGACATTCCAGCGTCAAGGGCAAACTCCTTCACCCCAAGCAGAAGAACATAGGGGTGTGCAAAAACCGACGAACCGAACAAACCGACTGAAACCGACCGAACCGTTGCCAAATTTTCGGTTCGGTTTCGGTTCGGTTTGGTTTCGGTTTTAGTTTTTAAAAACCGAAATTTTCGGTTTCGGTTTCGGTGCTGGATTTTTTCACCCGAAACCGAACCGAAACCGTTGGCTATCTCTGTGCTAAGAAAACAACATACACTGCTGATTTTTTTTTTTTTTTTTTTTTTTAAGTTGATTACTATTAGTTTCATAATTTCATTATATATAGGCGTCAATGTTGGCTGGCACAATGACAAAACAATTGACCATAGATGAAAGGTGCTATATATAATACTTGAGTGTGGCTAGCACAATGACAGATATGCCACAAAGTGTTCCTACAAGAAATGTGCAAACGAATAAACACCTATTCTTCTAAGTTTATGAAAATTATTCTGAACGAAAATTTTCAACAAAAACTTTTTTCTTTCAGGAGGTTAATTACTTACTTTCAACAAAAACAATTGTCAACAACTTGCTTTAAATTATCCCATTCATCGCACATGTTAGCGATTAGTTTAGTTAATGTCAGTGTATGTACAATTTATTTTTTTAAAAAAAATTACTTTTCTAGATAATTGATACCATTATTGTAAAGATATTAGGTTTACTATATACCAATGTACATAAGAGCCCAAGAATCACTGTCCAAGAGGTTTAATTATATTGTAAGTTATAAGAACTTAGCTCATATAGTTCCTCTATATACACTATTAGGATTCTTTGTAACATAAAAAGCATATAGTAAAAATGTGGTGGTTAAGGGTCTCCTCATCAATTATAATTTATATAACTTTTTTAATCAATGAAAATAAGAGGCTGGTTGGTTAGCCAAATAAACAATAATATTCTGTATTTATTTTCAATTTTTTGTGGGATTCACCGCTAAAAAACTGGTTTGGTTTTAGCATTTGTACTCAGTTTTTATTTTTCAGTATTCTAAAAGTTGGATTTGAATACAAAAAATGAAAACAATTTTTCAGCATTTTCATTTTCTATGAATACGAATACAGTGGCATATTTGCAAATATTATGAAAGCACAAAATTACTTTTTTTTGAGTGATGTGATTGTGTGTAAGTGAAAAAAGTTATTTAAAAAAAAGAAAATAGAAAACAATAATCAAACCCAGATATGATGTATTCTATACTTAATTATGTATTCAAAATAACTTACTAAATACTACTAAATGTGAAAATGAATGTTTTTTTTTTAAAATATATATATATATATATATTTATTTATTCAAATTCAGGATTTGAATATGGAATACATAAAATGAAAAGTAGATACACAATTTTTTGAAACCAAACAAACCTTAAATCTCTCCATCCAAACCAGTAATTATCTTATTATACATTCAATAGTTGATATATTCATCCTCCTTCTCACAATATTTGGATTTTATTATTATAGGCATGTAAAATTAACAATATATGAGAAAGGTGATACATATAAAATTAACACGCATGAGATACCTTTCCCATCCAAACACAATCAACTTTCCATCTAAAGTGGGCTGAAATATCATAGAAATTAATCATTGACTATCGAGTCTCTTTACTTTTATATCCCAAGCCGCTTAATTTAGAGCATTCACATCAGCCCGTGTATTTTACACATCCATTTTTACACTAAAAACCTACTTTTTCTATTTTACACATTCACTTTTACAAAACACCCACATCAATTCATCTATTTTATCACCTCTTTTATTTAAATAATCAATTTTCTCAATTTTTTTATTATTTCCTCAACTAACCCCTTATTATACTCGCGCGCTCTCTCTTTCTCTCTCTCAACCCATTTTTTTTATTTCTCTCTCTCTCTCTCTCTCTCTCTCTCTCTCTACCCATTTCTGGATCAACTCTCCCTCTCGGTCTATACTGATCCACAGCTCCGTAGCTCTGATCATCTCTATACCAATCTCCCTAGCTTTGATCCACAGCTCCCACAAGCTCTGATCCACAGCTCCAATCTACAGCTTCGAACCACAACTCTGATCAGGCTCCGATCAGGCAAGACCCATACCCACAAGCTCCGATCAAGCGAGACCCACGAGCTAGTCAAGCATCAATCGTTCCGATAAGCACCGATCTCTCTTTGTTGTTTGTCTGTTTGGGTTTGTTTGTGTGTGGGTGTGTTTGTGTTTGTTGTTTTTTCTTTTGAGCAAGTATATCTCTGTGTTGATTTTTCTGTGTGGATGTGTTTGGATTAATTTTCAGTTGATTTTGGGTTAATTTTCGGGTTGATTTTGGTTATTACTCTGTGCTAGATTGCGGTGTTTGGTGGTTGGGTGGTTAATTTGGCGCGTTGGCTTGTTGTAATGGTTAGGGAAGAGAGGTAGTTTGAGAGAGGAGAGAGAAAATAAATTAAAAAAATCATTTACACATGAACAGTAACTGTGTATATATACATGGTTACTGTTTATTTGCACAGCCGGGTGTATATTTTGTACAATTTTACACTTACTGATGTGAGTGTTTTTTGATCAAAATGTGTAAAATTTACACTATAAATATATTTTAAAAAATTTTAAATAATCTGATGTGAATGCTCTTATTCCAAAAAGTGTTAAAATGCCTCCCGCTTAGCTAGAAAGTTGGGCTTTTATTTATGGGTCTATCAATGTGGGCTCTACTCCCGCCTGTTGATTCTTTTTATTTTTGGACGGTTTGAACCTTGATGTGCTTTTTCCAACTTCGGCAAGAAGAAAATTAAAAGAGTCTGTACGCGTGCCGTGGTGGGCCCTCTCTGGGTCTCTAGTCTCTACCATATTTACTTGGAAAGCACGCATCGTTGCAGTTGCAATGTACGTAACCTGATCGCTTTAATCCTATGGGGGCTAACTAAGAAACTTCAATTTCCTACCTTGGATTGAAAAGTACGTTCAAACCTCCTTACAATTCAATACTCATTAAGTTTCCAACAAATTAACAAGACAACTTGTAGCTTAGCTTATATACTATATAAGAACTAAGATAGCCATAGAGGAACACGCAGAAATACATAGTCGTCATATTGTCTTTTGGCAAAAATTTCATAGTCGAAGGAATTAAGGAAGTATCTCTCCGTACCGTTTACATTTGCGGCAATGGGGTGTTTTTGCATACAAGGGAGTAAAAAGAAAGAGAATAAAAATAAAAAAAATGCTTCCCCTGCGGGTTATTCAGGTAAGGCTCCTAAACGCAAAGGTGGCAGAAACGATGGTGGCATGGTTTTTATGAGTACTGCTGCTTATGCAAACACCTCCACTGATCACAGTGGTGGAGGTGGAGGTTGTGGTGGTGGCGGAGGTGGAGGGGGTTGCGGTGGTGGTGGTGGAGGTTGTGGAGGCGGTGGCGGATGAAGCTGAGGGGGTGGTGGCTTAATTTGCTTGGGGTTTGTGGTGGTGGACTACTGGTGCATGCTGGCTTTCAAGGGTTTTTTTTTTTTTTTTTTTTGAGAAAGATGCTGGCTTTCAAGTTTGTTAAGCAAGAAATTATAGTTTTGTTATTCGTTCATGAATTTTCGGGTTTTACGTGAAGTTAAATTACTTAGTAATAACTATAAGAGGTTATGCCGTGTATATTTTTTTTTCCCGCCTTTTTTTCCTTAGTCTCTTGACTCATGATTCACGAGGATGTAGAACAAAGGTGCATTTTTATATTCTAAATTTATTTAATTCAATGAATAAGTCTCAGTTAGATTTGATCTTGTGAGAGAAAATATGTTTGATTCGAATGCTTTTTTGTTTTATGGCCTTGCCTTCTGCTTTTATAGATATGCATTCCCGCCATTTTTATTTTTGAATTTATCAAAAGAAACAACTTAACGTATTGTTAATATCTCAACCATTTTAATGTTCGTTTTGGTTTAAAAAATTAATTTTTTTTATACTATTTAGCTAATTTTTGTTATTATTTATAAGTTTTATTGTGTTTTTTTTTATTATTTATGAGTTTTACTATATTATTTCAGCTCTCTTTTAATTTTATTTACAGTACTTTAACAAAAACTTCTTGTGAAAATAAAATTTATAAACTTTATTGCGTGTGTAGAACTACTCTAGACAATATGTGAGATTACTCACTCAAATTAATCACCGGAAGCTATGTCTATTTTATTCCTAAGGCTAAGGCTAAGATTTTCACTTCTCTTAACGAGAGAAAATATGTTGATTTGAATGTTTTGTGTGTCATGTGGCCTTGCCTTATTCCTGCCATTTAAAAAAAAAAAAAAAAAAGAATTTGTCAGAAGAAACAATATCTTTAGGTGTGTTCTGGTTTTTTTATTTTATTTTATTTTATTTTATTTTGACTTATTGTTACTTGACACCTTAGTTTGGTATGAAATATTATAAGAGTTTTTTGTGTCAATAAAACTACTCTATTTATTTTGACGTGATAACATACTTTTGCGCGGGTAATACTGTTTTTGTAATTATTTTGGTGCAAACAAAGTGCCGAGTATTTTCACTAACTCCTCCATAGAAAGTATCATTGGATCCCTGTTTATTTTAATAGAGAAACAGGAAATATATCATAATTTATAGGAGATGGTGAATATTATAGGCTTATTATAACGATCATCAGGAATTCATGTAAATTTTTAATCCACTGCAATATGATTCATCGGTTTCCAATTGCCATTGAACCATAATTTCAGCTACGTACGGACCCATGGTGGGACCAATTAAGAGGGCCCGTGCCCCTTTGGCCCCAACGCGGCAATGCCCTTCGGCCACAAGCAATACAAGCATATGAAATTGTTCTCCCATTATTATTATAAGATAATGTCGGTATACATCTACAATATATTCGCTACCTATTATTTGATCTCGGTCGATGCTGACTAGTGAAGTTGATTTAATTAATGGTGGGCATCAACACGCTGAAAAAAAAAAAAGAGGGGGGTGGGGGGGGTGAATTGTAATGTATGCATAACCTTAGATTATTATAGTCAAAGGTATTTTAAGCAAGTTTATTTGATTTTGAGATTGAAAACTAAAATAAAGAATTTTATTTTGGTATTTTTAAAATATGTTGAATATGTACGCGTGAATGAAGTTTCAAATTGAATAAAAATGACAATTGTGAATAATTCATATTACAATGAAAGGAAAAATGTTGCTAAGTTATAATTCAGCCAAACCCAATGAGGCTAAGGGGGTGTTTGGTAAAGTAGTTTGAAAATTGTTGTTTATTGTTTTTTGAAATACGTGTGGGTGAAAAAGTATGTTGAAATGCGTGAAATGCTGTTTAAAAACTAAAAAATGTTGTTTGAAATGGCGTACCAAACGGGGCCTAAAGCTTCCCAAATCTTCTTTTTCTTTTTCTTAAGAAAACGCGTAGTGAAGTCTCTGGCCTTGAATTTTTTTTTTTCCTCTTTTAAATTTTGAATTGCAATGTATTTCTAGGTCGGTTGGCTCATTGATGCTATTAAAGGGGTGGTAGTCTATTTTAAGAAAATTTATTTTCATTGTATTTTCAATATATTCTTGTATTAATTTGTGTTTGTTCAAACATTAACAAGTTTTGCCAAGAAGAGAGAGAGGCATTTGTTTGATTTATCCACATGCCTTTTTATCCAACAAAGTTCTACTATATTCATTCTCAAAAAAAAAAAAAAAAAACTACTATATTCTAATTAAAAAAAGGGGAAAAATCATCATATATAGAATTATTGAAAGTATGAGAATATATAAGCTACACGTGGGTGGAGAATTCAGACTTGGGTCATAAATCATAATGGCTGGACTTGGGCTTTTTGTCTATTTTGAGAAGATAGTCACTTTTTTTAGAGAATTACATTTGTTTGGTCTAATTGTCAATCTTAGCCCATATCAATAACTAATAGTAAAAATAAGTTACTATTAGTCATTGGGTAATTGTTTAAAAACTTAATGAAAAAGGTTTTAAAAACTAAATGGAAGCTTAGAGCGCCACATGATTAGTGGCAGCTCCAGAAATATTTTTTATGGTGGTCATTAAAAAACTTAAATTATACAAAATTTAATAAAAATATAAATTCATATATTGACCATTAAAAAAAAACACATACACACACAAAGAAGGAAGTCTTACAATTTCTTTTTTGAATTTTATTATTTTGAAATATTTGCATGAGAGTTTCATTATCAATGCTGCAAATTATATATTTTTCAAAATTTTAGTTTCATAAAAATTTTCTTGGGCTTTCTCTACAACTTTCACTAAAAAAATTAATATGGTTACATATTTTGAAAATTTAAATGTTAAATTTTATATTCTTTATGTTCTTAAAATACATGTTAAATTTGCTGTCAATCAAAAGTTATTAACTATTTAGTCTATAAACTTATTTTTTATATATAATTTTAGACAACAAAAATTTGAAATTTAAAGATTTGAGTGATGACATAGTTATTGTTATTTGATCTTTTTGAAATTTTGTAAGTATGGAGGATTTAAGGGGAAAAAAATGTAATCCAACGGTGGATTTGCCAAAATTCACATCCAATAAAAAAAAAATTTGATTGGAGTTATAGTTTTAATCAACGACCAAGTTTGTTGCTAAATTTTGTCCAAAATATAATTATGTTGAGCCTACAAAAATTTAGGGTGGTCTCAAATATTTTTTAAGGATAAAAAATTGTAAAATTTTTAAAATTTACATATGATAATTAATTTTTTTTTCCAAGTCAAGATAGTCCTGTGACCATCCTGCACTCTACGTGGAGCAGCTAGTGCACAGGGTAGGACCTCGTGCATTCCTATATGAGGTAAAGTACCATACAAAAAGAAACATAAAAAGATAAAGATAAATCACTCCACAGTCCCAATTCCAAATACTAATTACTATCTTAAATATTTATAATCCACTTAATAATATAAAATTTACAAAAAAAAAAATTACCCGGTACTTAATTTCTTAAAAGTAAAGTATAGTACAAAAAGAAAACAAAAAAAAATAAATCACTCCACGGCCCACACTCTAAAAAATAATTAATATCTTAAATGTTTATAATCCACTTAATAATATAAAATTTATAAAACAAAAAAAAATTAAAAAAAATTTACCCAATAACTGATTTCTTGAAATTAAAGTACTGTACAAAAAGAAAAAGAAAAAAATTAAATAAAGATAAATCACTCCACAGTCCATACTATAAAAACTAATTATTATATTAAATATTTATAATCCGCTTAATAATATAAAATTTACAAAAAAAAAAAATTACTCAATACTTCATGAAACTAAAGTATCATACAAAAAAAAAAGAATATAAAGATAAATCACTCCATGGTCTACACTCTAAAAAGTAATTACTATCTTAATATTTATAATCCACTTAATAATATCAAATTTACAAAAAAAAAAAAAAAAATCCTCCATACTTGATTTCCTGAAACTAAAGTACCATACAAAAAATAAAATAAAAATAAAGATAAATCACTCCATGGTCCACACTCTAAAACTAATTACTACCTTAAATATTTATAATCCACTTAAATAATAAAATTTTATTTAAAAAAATGAAAAAAAAATTTACCAAACTTGATTTTTTAAGAGTAAAGTACATACAAAAAGAAAAAAAAACATAAAAATAAATCACTCCATAATCTACACTCTAAATACTACAGTAATTACTATTTAATATTATCTAATCCACTTAATAATATAAATTTACCACACAAAAGTAAAAAAAAAAATTACCAGTACTTGATTTCTTGAAAGTAAAGTACTATACAAAAAAAAAGGAAAAAAAAAATAGATAAGATAAATCATTCAACAATCCACACTCTAAATACTAATAACTATCTTAATGTTTATAATCCACTTAATAATATAAAATTTACGAAACAAAAAAAAAAAAAGTGAAATAAAATTATTCGTACTGATTTCTTGAAAGTAAAGTACCATATAAAAAGAAAAAAAAGATAAAGATAAATTCATTTCATAGTACACAATCTAAATACTACTAACTATCTTAAATATTTATATCCACTTATATATAAAATACAAAGAAAAAAAAAAGTGAAAAAAAATTTACTCGTACTTGATTTCTTGAAAGTAAAGTACCATATAAAAAGAAAAAGAAAAAATAAAGATAAATCACTCCATAGTCCACACTCTAAAGACTAATTAATATCTTAATATTTTTAATCCACTTAATAATAAAAAATTACAAAGAAAAAAAAAATAATATATATATATATTACCCAGTACTTGATTTCTTTAAAGTAAAGTATCATACAAAATAAAAAGGAAAAAAATAAAGAAGATAAATCACTCCAAGATCCACACTCTAAAAACTAATAACTATCTTAAATATTTATAATCCACTTAATAATATAAAATTACAAAAAAAAAAAAAGATAAAGATAAATCACACCTGGTACACACTCTAAAAACTAATTACTAATTTAAATATTTATATCACTTTGTAGTGTCAGTTTTTGTCGCCCAGCCCAAAGGATATGGGTTGGAAGCCAACGAACCCAGAACAATGAATTGTATGTAGATTCAAGTAATGGATAGGGTTTGGATTGTAATAATATAATATTGTTATATTTGTTGACGAAGATAAATATTACTAATAATAATGATTTAAATATATATATATATATATAAACTATATTGTAGGGTCAGTTTTTGTCGCCCAAGCCCAAAGGATATGGGTTGGAGGCCCAACGAACCCAGAACAATGAATTTGTAGAGAGTGGGCGAAAGAGCTGGGCTGGTTATGAAGCACAGAACAGTTGACTAGGTCACATGTAATAATGATAGTATGAGCTAAAGCTCAGATAACTCCAAGAATGAATGTCCGAAGAGGTGTTTTATTGGATGAACAGCGATTACAACGTTCAGAACTATAGTAAAACTTTTCTCCCTCTCTCCCTCTTTTTTCCGATCCCTTATTATCAGGGACCCTTCTTCTTTATATAGCATCCCTTCCTATCATCTCCATCGTCCACTTGTTCTTCATCCACGCATCCACTCGAGTGCATGTCGTGTCGTGTGTCTACTTTAGCTCTTTGTGAGTGGCGGTAACTGAGGTTGCACTGTTCAGGGGTCTTCTCCACATAAATGCGGCCAGAAAAGCTGTTGCAGCGCATTAAATGCGGTGGTACTAGCTTTTCCTTCAGATATTTTTTAGTTTTAATCATTTCCAGATCCACTCAGGACCTATCATCACTGTTGGGATCGTTGGGAAGATTAGTCGGACCCTCCACACGTTCGTTTGATCTAGGCTCATCACAGCCGAGGAGAAAGACAACCTCGGACAAATGGTGGCCTCCTCGAACGACACACCCCTTCTGCTTCTGGGCTTCCTGCTTTAGATGGGCCGCCCCAACCTACCTATTAATTCTCGGAGACACCACGGCCCCTAACAGGGGGTTCCGGGCCCATTAAGTAGCTTTGGGCTTTTCCCCCCACATATATATTTTTACAGTTCTTTGTGTTCAAGTTATTGAGTCAGTGACAGTGATACCCTTGGTATTGTCAGGTGGTATTAGAGGTTGGAAGTTGGAACCCTACCTCCCACTTCACCCTATTTACAGAGAAAAATAATTCATTAAAAGATAAGTAACACCTTTCCTTCGTGTTCTATTTTTTTGGAAAATAGTCTCACACCATTTAAATCCTTAAATCTAATGGCTTTATAAAAACAAAAATGTCATATGTTTTACATTTAATTAAAAATATAAAGGAATTAAAGAATTTAATAGGAGGGGATGATTTTGTATCATCTTTCACTCAAATTCTAATTTAAAAATAAATGGCCTTATATAAATTTTTTTTATTGTGTTTTTTACACAATTCCACCTACTGCTCTGCTTCATTGGATTAAAGTCTGGACAAAATTGCTTTTTGCCCATTTCTGAAAAAAAATCCAGCATTTTGCCCTATTTCTCAAACTAATTAGGGAAATGCCGCTCTTTTGAAAATGGAGTTTCTGAAAATCGAGTTAGGCCCTATAGCGGCGTTTTTAAGGACCCTATAGTGACGTTTTAAGGACCTATAGTGACGTTTTGTAACTCGATTTTCATAAAATCGAGTTATAGGTAAAAAAAAGAAAAAAAATTGCATGTAACTGGACTTTATGAAAATCGAGTTACAAAACGTCACTATAGGTCCTTAAAACGTCACTATAGGGTCCCTAAAAACGCCGCTATAGGGCCTAACTCTATTTTCAGAAACTCCATTTTCAAAAGAGGGGCATTTCCCTAATTAGTTTGAGAAATAGGGCAAAATGCTGGATTTTTTTTCAGAAAGGGGCAAAAAGCAATTTTCTCCTTAAAGTCTTGATCATGAAGACACGAACAGTTTCCATTATCTCAAGACCATCACGATCAAGAAGGTCTATAAAAAGACGAACACACAGAAGCCCTTTTCTTTTTTGTGAATGCAACACAAAAGCCCTTAAAATCAAGAAAATGGAAGATTGAGAGGATGATAGGGATAAGTTCCATGTGACATCCAATATATATCTTCAAGACTATAATAATGAGTAATGACAATCATCAACCTAGGAAATCTCAAAATAAATAACAAACAAACTTGACTAAAAGAATTTAAATATATATATATATATATATGCAGCACCTAGACTAAGTTAAGAGTTAAAGGTTTACGTGAATAAAAGAATATCAAATATATATATATATATTATTAGTTTAGTTTATCCACAACAGTCAAGGTTGTCGCCTTGTCGGTGCATCTGGAATCTCTTGACATATTTTTACTGAAGTGGTCAGAGATAAAATACTTCATTCACATTTTGCATTCCCAATTTGTTAACTTTCAGGTTGGCATGCATATTTCATGTGACAAAAAATCAAGGGTTGCATTTCAACGTATTTGTAGGTTAAACTTTAGTCTTTGTGAAAATCATTTTTAGTAATATTGTTGAACTTTGTATTTCCTTTGTTAAGTGATTTCTGTTGGGTTTAGACTACTATCCAAATTAGTAATACTATTGTTACATTTCGTTTTTGTTGTAATATGCATGTTTTGC
>NW_027069951.1:114538-200005 GCF_002906115.3 Quercus suber | reverse complement strand
AAAAAAAAATAGATTGTTGTGTGGGATTTAAATTTAGAAATTTTTTTATAATAAACTTTTAGTTTGAATAGAATTTAAATTGTTGAAATTTAAATGATAAAGTTTTACTTAAATTAAATAGTTGTTAAATATTATATGTTAATTGAAGAAATGTATCCTAATAAAAATAAAAAATAAATTTATTAATAAATAAGAGTAGCCACTTGATACAGTTTTTAAGCTCAACTTTTATTATACTTATAATATATGGTTTTGTAATTTGAAACTAGTTAATATGGTAAAAATGGTGATAAAATGTTTTTAAATCTACAACAAATTTTTCATTTCATTTTGAGTGGATAAATTTGGATGGACCCTAAGTGAAAAACACATGAATCAGCCATTTTCGTCGATCAAATTTCTTACTAACCAAATAAAGGAATCTTCTATTTTTCTTTCCATACTTTTCTTTTTGAATGCAACCAACCAAACGGATCCTAAGTTGGTAACAAAGCAGTGGGGGATCATTATAGAATTGTGGCGGTGGGAAGCAACAGATTCCGTAGAAACTTTTGATGGGGGATTTCAGATTTGTTGACGTGAAGAGAATGAGGAATATGAATGCTCCTTTTACGCGTTAGAGGTCTTTTTTTTTTTTTTTTTGCTAAACTACGCGTTAGAGTTAAGAGTATACAAGTAAACAATGTTAAGGTTTCTTGCCACCTGTGGTCAACTCATTTAGCAAGTCAAGGGGGAGATTACTTGATGCCCTGGGAAGCCTATGTGCCCAAAGGCATCGACATAATTTCAGTTTCAATTTCAATTTTGGGGAACCATAATATGTTTTTCATTTTGTTTAGTTTAGTCTGGTCAGAATCAATGTTTTATTTTTTATTTTTAGTGAGATCTTGATATGATTCCGCTAATAAAAGTAACCTTTTTTTTCTTCTTCTTTTTCATTTTGCAATGACTTTTTTTTTTCCTTCTACGCGGTTTTTTTTTTTTTTTTTTGCCCAATCTTCTACGCGGTTTAATATGCCACCAAAGTGCCGACTTGCACTGTTAAAAGATAAAAGTGGCTAGTACCAACCCAACCAACCGCAATCGCACTTCATGATGGATGATGCTCTACATCAACTAAACAATTGCTTCCTGCTTAAAAGTGATTACTTTTTTAAAAAAAATTCTTCTACATTTTTAATTTTTTGGCAATGCTTATACTGATTACCTTACCTTGCCTTTTCCCAGTCCAAGTAACAAAAGTACAAACACAAACACAAAATTCTTTTTCTTTTTCTTTACTATACTCTCTTTTTCTTTCATCTTACTCCGTTCCAAATATATCATTATAGAATTTTGTAGTTATAGAAGCACAAGCACAAGCACAATTGTACAGTTGTGTCGAGCGTCTAAAGCTTCAAATCTAACTGAGATTTATTCATAAATAAAATAACTCTAACTGAGATGTCAGATATTATGGTAGTAAAATATTAAATATCTCGTCCATAAGTTGTATTTTTCGGGTGGAGCAATCATTTCTCCAGGTGTCCCATATTCACATTTTGGCCTGTTGCTACAGCCTCATATGGCTAATACAGACATCAAGTTAATGACAATATAAGCTTAGGTCAACAGATCAATTAAAAAAAAAAAAATTCAGCAAAAAAGAACTTTAAGAAATATTTTGTCATAATTTTTACCATGAGTTGATGACATGTATGACTGTGATTGATAAACTATTACTATTTTTTCCCACGTAAATAAGGATGTAACAAAAATTATGACACAAAAGTTGTGTCTATAAACTTTCTCTTTTCTTTATTTGTTTATATTTTTAAAATTGACTTTCTCCTAATTTATCTTTCGTATATAGTCTATAAATTGATGGGTACAAAGTTCAAATACGTGCAGCAATTAATAAAATCAAATGGAAACTTTTTGGAACATATCTTTGACGTAATCGACGTATTTTAATATTGGAAAGCCTCGTGCGTCATCTGATTACATTTGCATGTGCATAGTTCATGTTACGCACAAGGAGCATCTAGCCCTCACATAAAATAAAGAAAGAGCATTACCAAAAAAAAAAAAAAAACCAAAAAGTTCCCAATTGAGGTATTCTTTTTTATTATATTATATTTATATATTTAGCGTCCATAGTTAAAACCGTAATAATATTATTATATATGGTTGTAATGAACGTGACTCATAATATAAGAAAAAAAAAAAAAAAAAAAAAACCGCGTAGAAGGAAAAAAAAAAGTCATTGCAAAATGAAAAAGAAGAAGAAAAAAAAGGTTACTTTTATTAGCGGAATCATATCAAGATCTCACTAAAAATAAAAAATAAAACATTGATTCTGACCAGACTAAACTAAACAAAATGAAAAACATATTATGGTTCCCCAAAATTGAAATTGAAACTGAAATTATGTCGATGCCTTTGGGCACATAGGCTTCCCAGGGCATCAAGTAATCTCCCCCTTGACTTGCTAAATGAGTTGACCACAGGTGGCAAGAAACCTTAACATTGTTTACTTGTATACTCTTAACTCTAACGCGTAGTTTAGCAAAAAAAAAAAAAAAAAGACCTCTAACGCGTAAAAGGAGCATTCATATTCCTCATTCTCTTCACGTCAACAAATCTGAAATCCCCCATCAAAAGTTTCTACGGAATCTGTTGCTTCCCACCGCCACAATTCTATAATGATCCCCCACTGCTTTGTTACCAACTTAGGATCCGTTTGGTTGGTTGCATTCAAAAAGAAAAGTATGGAAAGAAAAATAGAAGATTCCTTTATTTGGTTAGTAAGAAATTTGATCGACGAAAATGGCTGATTCATGTGTTTTTCACTTAGGGTCCATCCAAATTTATCCACTCAAAATGAAATGAAAAATTTGTTGTAGATTTAAAAACATTTTATCACCATTTTTACCATATTAACTAGTTTCAAATTACAAAACCATATATTATAAGTATAATAAAAGTTGAGCTTAAAAACTGTATCAAGTGGCTACTCTTATTTATTAATAAATTTATTTTTTATTTTTATTAGGATACATTTCTTCAATTAACATATAATATTTAACAACTATTTAATTTAAGTAAAACTTTATCATTTAAATTTCAACAATTTAAATTCTATTCAAACTAAAAGTTTATTATAAAAAAATTTCTAAATTTAAATCCCACACAACAATCTATTTTTTTTTTAAAAAGAAAACCACATTCTGACTAAAAAAATAAGATTTAACAATAATTTAAAACAAATTTAAATTATATTCAAACTAAAAGTCTATTATTAAAATTATTGAACTTATGAACCTTCATCAAACCGTTCAGGAATAATACTAATACTAGTAGTAATTTAATTTAATTTTGAGCCTCACTTTTTTTTTCACTCCAATCAAACACAATAAAAATAAAAATAAAAATAAAAATTTTCTATCTTCCAACATTTTCCATCCTTTGCTTTTTTCAAGCTCCTAAGTCCTAACCACATAAGTAACCTTCCAGATTAAATACCTCATGCCCTAGAGCAAGAAATTTATCCATCTTATATGAAGGCAGAATCCAGGTTAAATATGGCTCTCTTCTTCCAGGTACAGCCTTTCAATTTCAGTCTCAGCAAACTTGTACTCCTGCCATGTACAAGCTCCACTGGTACCAAAACATTTTCTGAAACTACTTTTACACTAAACAAACCAAAACATCCATTTACCAAACACGCGTAAGAACCAAAACATAAAAACCACCTCAGCTAAGCAGCTCCTGGTCGGCATGAGGAAATTAGACACGTGATATAGGATGTAAAAACCAAATAACAAAACGATCAGGAAAAAGTGAAACCAAAAAATATCACATCCCATATAGGCAATTGGAAAACTTCTATTAAACAACATAGAATTCTCTAACAACTAGGGGGCATTTAAAGTGTGCCCCAGTATTCTGGCAATGTTTATGCTTTACTGAATGTAAATGCTCCAAGGTTTCTTCTACATATGGATAACAAATGGAAACAGTTTGCTTTACAGAAATAAAAAGAGTTCCTGACCATTTACAACTTCTTGGTGATATGCATAGAATAGCATCTTTCACCTACGAATTCCAGTCCAGCCAAAAGAGATTATTTTATACCAAAAGCAGCAGCAGCTAAGCCCAATTTGAGAATAACCTGTATGAGCTGCAGAATTGAACAATCTCTGAAAAGAAAACAAATGAGTGAGAACAAACAACTTTTAAATGAAGCATAACTACAAACAACATTACTACCACCAATAGGAAGTTCCCCCAAGATGAATTTAATCAGTAGAGGAATGGAATGTAATAAAAAATGTATAAGGTAAGGAAAATAGTTTTTTTTTTTTTTTGTAAGGTGAGGAAAATAGTAATTATAAGAATAAACTATACTGCCACTAACATTTAGTGTGTCGAAAGTCACCATAAGGATTAAATTTTATACTGGATGCCATGACTTATGAATGGTGACAAAAACCATCCCAGCCACTCATGAACTTCTACTCTTTCAAAGATTGATTTTCACTCTTGTCATGCAAAAACCTCACACAGTCACCATCCCCTGCCTCAAACTGCACATGATCCAAAATCTATCTCAGCCACTCCTAATACTCCTCCATAAGCTACAACCATGGGTGCTTCTCACCCTCTTCTTTGACCAACGATCCCAATCCTCCCCACACTTAAAAGCATTAATCTGTCGCCACAAATTTATGAGTTGAGATTATGATATCATTGTAAGACATCTAGCCTTAAATACTAATAATATTGTCTTTGGCTTGTTAGTTTCTAATAAGGGTTTTGTTTGTTTCAGTATCCTATACAGGTTCTTCCTTTACTTCCCTCTAAGGAACTGAGGGCCCCTGAGGCTTCAATAGACAATCAAAGTAAATCATTGTCTCATTGCAGTACACTAATTGGTTACAGAACCAAATACAATCCATGGGTTTGCCACAAAGAAGACAACAAAAGTTGAGAGAGATTGAACTCCAACTGAAGTAATTATCTAAGCGCTCTTGACAAGTTGGAAGCTCGGATGGTGATTTAAGCAGGCAACTGCAAACCATTATGATTTAGTGAAGGAAACTTCTCTGCTGATGCTGGACTTGTACAATGTGCAGCACAAGGTGGAATGGAGGATTAAAAATTGAAGAACGTTCGGTGAATTGGAATTTCCACCAATCTACAATGCAAGTGATCGGTCAAAGTCCTAAGAGTGTTTGATCAAATTTCAAGAATGCCAATTTCAATGAAGATTGATTATTTACCTTTAATAGATGAATACTTTAGTATATTGCCTATGAATATGATTGTGGATGATGATATGCTTTATTCTTATGATACTAGAGAGATGATATTTGAACATAGTTGAAGATTTCATAGAATCAGGTTTGATTCAGAAATATTTAAAAAAGTGCAAGGATGAAATGCCAATTTTTTTAAACAATATGCAAGATGATGGTAATCTGTCCCTTGTGATTTACTGCACATGTTGAAAGCTAAAGAATAGCTCATAGCAAAAGATTATAGTGCACAATTTCTTATTAGCATATTAAGGCTGGAGATTTATTTCTCAATTGTTCAGGAGGACGAAGAAAGAAAGAAAGGATAGCAAGGAGTATTTGGGATACCAACAAACCATGGAAGATTTGAAGCCAAACATGAGGCCGAATTTTCTACAACCTGGAGAGAACTAATGTAAGACAACTTTGAGGGTAGAAAAAATTGTTTACAGGAACTTTAGCAATACTGTGCACAGGTATTATAAATGCAGTATTGCAGCAGCCTTATTTATTTTTGTCTTTTGGTTTATCTTTATTATGCTTGGCTAGGATTAGTCCAAATTAAGGGTCATGCAGAATTGTTTCTAGGATTTTAGGGTTTCATCCTCTCTTTTTGATGAATATAAGTAGAAGATAATAACATCATTGTAAGATAGCTATTCTTCAATTTAATTGGAAAAGCTAAGAAAAGCCTCCCTGAGGTTTATTAGGATTTACATTTTGGTTGAAATGGGTTATAACCCTACTGGCATACAACCCTTAATGGTGGCATGATGCCGCAAGTTCAATCCTACTAGTATACATGTGTGAATTACTTTATCATAGCAAAAACATAAAGAATTTACACTCTGGTCCCTTTAGTTTCAAAATCCGCTAGTCTTCTTCTTCAATATATGCTTTTTCTAACACTTACCTTATTCCGTTAACTAAAACAAACTGTTAACATATGCTACCACCTAACTAATGATTTAAGTAAACCCCAAAAATACCTTAACAATATAGAAATATGTTTCCTTACACTTATCACTTCAACATGTAATACCCAAGTGAATTACTAACTTACGGTAAGTCATTTCTGCCACAAAATAACAATAATAATATAGTAAACTTTTTACAACCTATAAACACATAATAGCATGTGTGCTTTTGGTACTGAAAATTACATTGAGTTGCCAAGGGATTAAGGCATCTAGCTTAAGTTAAGGAGCACCAAAACTCAATACCATTAGCACCTTAATCAAAATTCAGTACCATCATTTTTATATTTATATTTATATATATATATATATATAAGTAAATTTAGTACCATCATTGGACCAACAACGTTGTAAAAAAGGTGCCAAGAACATGCACAAAAAATAGCATTAGGTGTCTAGAGAATGAAATTAAACTTCATCCTTATTATAATTTTATAAATAAAACACAATGGAAAAAAATGAGCATGAGATTGAGAGACACTTGAACCCTTCTTTTTTAAAAAAAATAAATAGATAAATGTATAGGATAGTTATGTTTTTCTATTTTGAAGTTGGAGTTTCTGTTTTGACAATTTTGATATAGATGGCAATATAAGTTTTGGAGAGATAAGGATTAACGTGTATGTTGAATAAACCTCTAGGAGAATTTTATAATTGTTCCAATATTACAAATGTTCCCTTTGGATTGTTAGTTCCTTAAAAAACTCTAGGGTTTTCCTTATTTTAACGAGCTAAAGAGGCTTTACCTCTGTTTCCCTCTAAGAAACCTAGGTTTTGATGGACAATAGAAATAAATCTTAGTCTCATCTCATTCCCAACTGTGGAACTCCCCCGTACTCTTGAAGGCACTTGGTGAACCACAACCACTTCACACCAAAATGCAACTCCAACTGGGGGTATGGGGCAGTCTGAATTTTACTTAATTTTATAAATAATCTGTTATAGTCTAAGAGGATCTAAAATCATTCATAAGATTACTCAAGTTTTATCCCCTGCATTAACATTAAATTCATATTTTATTATATTGTATCATCTAATATTTAGGTTAGATCATCTTCGACCACTTAAAGTGGCCACAATTCAGGAAGAGGAGTACAATCATGCAAACGCACAGAGACTTGCAAAAGTACATATGAGCAATCAAACCAAACCAAAAATCCAAACACCCCACCCCTTCTTTTCACCTAGAAAAGAAAAGCAAAGCAAACCCAAAATTACAATTATTATATGTGCTAAATGAGGAAGATAGAACTCTCCTCAATTATAAAAGTATGTTATCTAGAAAAGCAAAGCAAACCTAATTTAGGCTTTGTACTTTAATAAAAGTATTTTATCTATCTATCTATCTATCTATCCATCTATATATATATGTGTGTGTGTGTGTGTGTGTGTGTGTGTGTGTGTTTATTTTTTAATTTATTTATTACTAAGTTACACCATATCTAGTAGGTCTTGAACCCATGACCTCACCCTTCACCTTGCTCTTGCAAAGGGAGGATATGTAATTCAAGATAGAGCACACTGGCATTAATGCCTTAAATCTATCATTGTAGTAAAACCAAAATTTTCTATATTAAGATAGAGATTAATTTATCAGTGATCCAAAAAACAACCCCTGGTTTCACTTATGCGAGTGCATAGTGGCCCAAAAAATTTTAGGCCCTAATGGAGATGCTACTTTGAATTTTCTGTAAAATCAAGATATAGAATTTTAGAAGAACATCCACAGCTGAAAACTAGAAAGGCATAGCACAAATTAAGTGAGTGAACCTCATTATATAAAAACACAGTAAATGGTAGGAAGTGAACCATATGTAAAGTCCAGGGAAAGTTTTACTCACATCCAGCTAAGTTCATGTAGGCTACAGCTCGCTATAATTGCGCCATACCGCACGAAATTCTTCACGGAATGTGTTCAAACGTGCTTTCAGATTAGGTGTTCTAAAACTTGCATGCAGGATAGTGACTGAGAGAAAGAGAGAGAGTTAACCACAAAACATACAAAATGACAAGAAAAAAACATGTGAGATTTGCAGCATGCAACATACCGAGAAGCCCAATGGCCAGAGCCCATAGAACAGTTAAGAGACCACAAGAAACAAACCAGAGGATGAAACTCACTACAGAAAAAGGAGAAGGGAAAATGAGTAAAAATTTAAATAACTAATATAAGTCATATAGTGAGATATGGTTTATGCTGCTCTCAACATATACAAAAAAATATCAAAATGAAGCATTCTTCTCATAATTCAAATACCAGTGGCGAATATAAAAACAAACACCCAACGAGGCCGGCCACAAATAAAAATTGCTCTTTTAGCTGATGGACGTCCACGAATAACAGGCCTGGCAGTAAAAAATACAAATTATTTCAGCAACATCACTGGGCACATTGCAGACACATAATAAACAAGCACACTTACGTAAGAGGAGGCCTCATCTTGGCAGCTAAATGTGGAGAGAATTGTCTCACGGTTCTTGTTGCCTTCTCACTAAAAGATCCTGCAAAGCTGCAACACAAACGCACAAAAGTACATACCACTTAAACATGCATGCAAAAGCAAGCACAAAAACACAAACACGCGCACGCAGTTTTACATACAACAGCGTACCTATCATTCAAGAAAGCAATGCTAAGTGCTGTCAGAAAAGCAGCTACTATAGCAAGTGGCCTCCGGATAAAACCCAATCCTACAATTCATAATTCAAATGTTAAAAGGCGAAAAATCCACAGAGTTCACATGTTTATAATCAAAAATGAGAATTTTGAAGTCGTTTTGTTGACTTACCGAGAATGACAGTGATCAAAATGAAGTAGTTGGTTCGGTAGCTGCAAATACATATTTCAAAAAACATTAATAAAACAAATACGGATGGCTTCATTTTCTGTAATCTAACAAAAAACCGAACCCCTCCACACAACCGAGCCTATCATAGCTATAAAGCCAATTTTTGTTTTCACTTTCTATTAGTCAAAAAACACACAATTTACAAGATTATATAAAGCACTCAGAAGCTTCTTATCACTAAGTAACATACTATTCGTATTGCAATAATAATCTTCACTAAGCGTTATATAACTATTGGCCCTAATTCAGCTAGGTATAAATGCATGCTTATCGGGACCTCAGAAAACAAAGAAATTGACGATTACGATCAAAACCTATTCAATTCACAGAAGAAAAAAATGGCAGAATCAAAGCAGCGAGATGATAGAGCTAAAAAAAAATTGAGATTGAATGGAAAGAAATGATCGTACTAGTAGAGATTGCATTTGAGGCGGCTACTCCATTTGGCATAAGATCTGGGGACGGTGAATCGGGAGAAGAATTCGGAGAGAGGACGCGGCGGCGATGACCAGTCAACCTCGCGGAGAGCGTCGATCAGATCCTCCGCTGTGACGTTGCCCCAATCCATCGATTCTGGTTCAGTGCCAAACCCTAGAATAGCAAAAAACAGGAAGCCAAACAACAAGTAGAGTCCTCCTGGCCTGGGAAATGGAAAGTGCAAGAAAGGAATAGAGAGGTTTAGAAGATGTTTTGTGTATGTGATAAGAAGAGGAAAGGAAAATGGGATATTATTTATTTTCAGGAAGCGTCGAGTAAAGGAAATGGCTTTTCGTTTTTGTGAATTACGTTGGCGAACACAACAACGGAAGTTTTTTACTTAAGAGCGAGGGGACAAGGAAAATGTGAAGTGATTGAAAAATGAAAAAAGAGATAAGTTAGAAGGGGGGATGTCTGAGCCCGGGTTCGAACCGGGGACCTCTAGTGTGTGAGACTAGCGTGATAACCGACTACACCACCCAGACGCTTTGTTTTCTGATTTCCCTATTAGCCTTACTTGAAGAGTTGAACTTATAATTTGTTTTTAATATAAATAATCAGGAATAATAAAAATTAATTATTCCTGATTATTTTTGGATAAATTACATTAAAAAAGTCCACGATTGATAAGAAATTAAATTTTAAGTCTAATTTTTAATTTTGTTAATTAAACTCCCAAATATATATGTGCTTGTTTCAATTTGAAGCATCAATTCATCTATATCTAATTCCACTATTGAAAAGGCTTTCCGTGTATGAGATTAAAAAAAAAATTTAATTTGCATGTGTTCAAAGGCTCTTTTTTTTCTAATTAAAAAATTATTTGTATTTCTAAATACAAAATAACCATTTGAATACACACAAATTCTAGTGTAGAAGAGTTTTTCAACTTTCAAGTTTGAATTCCTAAAGAGAGTTAAGGAAAATCTTTTCAAAATTATATATAACCTTGTGTAAAATAAAGACAAACGTACAAACATGTGAGTAAGAAAGAATACAAACATGTAAGCAATAAAACATAAATAAAAATATGGAGTATTAAGAAAACTACCTTTGCTTCTACATCAAAGACAAAGATAGAGGGGAAGAGAAGACATCTATTTATGTTTTGTTTTGGCAACTGGGTTGCAGTTTAGAAAAAAATAAAGATACATGGTAGTACCTAAATTTATGGATAAGAAGTTATAATAATCGGGTAATTATTGGGTACTCTCCTCTCTCACATAACTGTGGGTCCCACTAATTAAATTTATGGTGGGATCCACAATTCATATGAAAGAAGAAAGTATGCATTTACTCTCAAAGTATTCAATAATTTTTTATAATAATCTATCTATACTACTATTTAAGAGGTTTTCCCTATTTAGAATCTTCAATTTTGATGTCCAAAATACCCCTAATTTTATCAATTTTTAAAGCTTAAATAATAAGGTTAAACATATAAAATTGCTAATTTAAAAACTCCTAAATTTTTACCAAATTTATAACACATTCACATTTACAATTAGTTTTTGCTTGCCTGTATCATCATTTAGCTGTTACGACTTGATGGGGATCAACTAAGAATAGCTCGTCCTAGGTTGTCGTCCACAGCTTGATCACATCCAAGGAAAACCACAACAAAATGACAGAATGAATGAACAAGGCCCTTCATTAAGAATAATGGGATCCGCCAAAAAGAACTCATCCATGGACGATCATGATATAGATGACCATAACCATGGATGATCAAATTGTACTTGGTAAATTCTACAAGAAATGCTCCAAAGGTTCTACATAAGCAAAACATGACACGTTGCTTGGTACATGGAAGGAATTCCATACACTTCGTTCCACATACCCCATTTTCTTCATTAACCACCAACATCACCCACGATGGTGATGGATCCCAAACAAGTAGACCCACGTCAAACTCTCTATAAAAGGAGCAAGTCCCATTTACCCAAGGTGAGTTCTAACCATTCACTATTTTCCATCCTTATGTCCTAGAGAGAACTAATTTAACCGTCAGAAGGCCTTTGGCCGGGTCACATCGGTCACCTTTGATAGTTCTTTCTTTCTTTTCAAGATTCATAGTCATCACCATAGTCCAAAACATTCCAGCCTACTGATTTTCAAGTATCATCACCACTTACAAGTAGTTTCAATGTTATCCACACACCTACATTTTAATTTGAATTCAAATAAAAATAGTTACCACAATTTACATCCCAATACTCCTTTATCAATTGCCCAACTCCAAGTTTCCACTCGTTCATATCCATTTGCCAACTTTTTTTTAGGCAAATTACAGTAAACTCACCTATGGTTAGGTCCGTTTTCACTTTTCCTACCTGTGGTTCAAAACTTAACACTTTGCCCACCTATGTTTAGCTTTGTTTTTGGTCTCTATTACCCACCCCTCCCTTTGTCGTTAGGGAAAAAAAAATAGGGAAAAACAAACATAATAAGAATAAAAAATTAAGGTTTTTTTTTCTTTCTATTTTATACACTTGGTTCAAATCAAATATTCAAATTGGAAAAAAAAATTGGCTTCTTTTATATAAATATGGATCTTTTATGTAGTTAGCTATGGGTCTAAACAATGAAGTCAAGGTCAGCTTGCTGACCTTATAATCCTAGCTAATAAATATAAGACACCTCATTAAAAATGCTCACGTCAACCTACCTCCCACTCAGCACACGCTCTGCTAACTTCTACTAACACTGTTAGGGTTTGTAAAAATTCAAAATTCAAATTTAAACAAATTTTTGCTCACAGTCACAGATAAGCTCCATCTCCTCACCTACGACTACGACTATGACTATGAGTTACTCTCTTTCCCTCTCATGAGCGGCGGCTCTAGCACCATGGACTTTTCCTTTCTCCCTCTCTCATCTCCTTTAACATTGTGTCCGTTCAGCACCTTGCAATCGCCGTCGTTGATTCTGATGTCATTTCAATTATCATTAAAAACAAAAACCGATCTAGCCCATGGCCATATGGTAACATTTCGCTCTCTGGTCTGACTCAAGAACTCTCCAGACTTCTCTCTATGCATCTTTTCCTCTTCTAATCCGTTGATCCAGGGTCCAATCATGTTTGAGTGACTAGCCATACATAAATGGTGAGTGCACCTAAAAAAAATCATCTTTTGTAGAAATTTGTTTTTTTCCTGCACCCTGTGTTGTTTTTATGAAAAATAATGGCATGTTGTTTAAGTAATGAAATCCACCTATTGTAGCTGATTATGATAGTTTTATTCTTTTATATTGGTGTCTTTTTATTTTTTTGGCTTTCTTCCAAAAAGAAAACCTGATTTATCTTTAATTTATATGATATTCACCTAATTTTTTAATCTTTAATTTTTAATAGGTACTTTGCAACAATACAAGAACCTAATAATATAGTTTTTATCTAGTTCTGAACCATGTTATATAATTTCCAAAAGCTATGGGATTTATGGCTTGTTTTGATACCCCACCCAAGTTTCATCAGCATAGTGTAGTCTTTATGTTTTTGGCTTTTTGCTATTGCAACAATGATTAGAAAAAAGAAGTATTTGTTCATTAGTTGGGTGTATCTCGTTTTAACCTTTTGAGTCTTTCTTTGATGAGAAATATGAAGTATAATTGATTTTGATAAAAGTTAAAAAGGGAATCTTGAAGTTGATCACTGTTCATAAAGAAGTTGATAGGATAGCAAAAAAATTATCATTTATGGTTTGTCCAGGGGAATCGTCCATGATCACCAGTTAGCCAAATGGCCAGACCATCTCTGATTCGTCCAGACGTGTCATCCCTGAGTATTGATCAATTGAGTAAACCTCAGGGAATCAGGTCGGAAGAGTCGTCCATGTGCAAAACTCATGGACGACCACACAACATCAATCTATATACAAAGAGTCGTCCATGGGCAAAGCACATGGACGACCATGTAACACTTGACAAAAGTATGGAGTTCTGGAGTGGTTAATCAACCCGTGTTCATCGCCAGCAGTTTCTCCTAAGTATGTAACTTCCATCAGCGGTTACTACTTCTATAGCCGTTGGAGAAGTTATTTCCGTAATTTCGGACTTCCACGAATCTTGGAGAGGTTACCAAACCAAATAACTGCCCCAAGGTTCCCTATATAAGGATTGGTCTGAATCAGGCAAAGGTATGAGACCATTCTAACATTACTACAATACAGTGAGAATTCCACTTGTGAGGAAGATACTAACTTAGCCATCGGAGGATCTTAGGCCGGTCCACCCCAGTCTCCTTTGATATTGTTTCTTTTTCAGGCCTTCGCTACCACCTTCAGCCCATCGAAACCGGATTGTCCAGCCTACTGATTCCGTTCAGCATTAGAAGTTATGTAGCATTGACCACTAAATCAATAGACAATTGATTCTAAATAGTGTTTTAGATATACTGATTATGTTTGTGTTTGCTTCATTTCTATAGTTCTACTATTATTTCTTATTTTCTCTTATTATATGGTATTTTTTATTCATAAGGTTGTTAGAAATTTTTGTCTCATTACTTGTTTTGTTGGACTTTAGCTCTGAATTTGTGTGGTGGGGATTGACATTCTAAAATTGGTGCTCAATTACTATTTTTGGTTCAATGAAATTGATGCTCAATTGCAAAACCCTGATATATAATTTTATGGACTAATTCTTTCAATCTTTTGTGTTTTGCTTATTTCCACTCCTCTGCTGCGCAACAATGGAGTGAGCCAACTAATGATACTATTCAAGGGCTCGGAAGGTGCTCTTGTGCAAGTCAAGAACTTGACTTACAGGATTTTAGTATTGAATGTGTTTGGCTATTAGTGTGCATTCAATTCTACTTAACCAAATTCAATACATCTATTACAAAATGTCAAAGATGAGATAGCCTTTTTGCAATGTTGAGTTTAAACTTGTACATAAGCCAAGCAATACAAGTGCTTATTCTCAGCATGGTTACAGGTAGAGCCTTTGGACAATAGTCGCACCACTTGAGATCAACAAAGCAATTAAGAAGCCCATATTTTTCCTTTTTTTTTGGTGTGAATTATGTATTATAATGGTGGGAAAAATTGGCCTTGTAATCAAATTCAACATTTCAATTAAATTTGTACATTTTTGGAACAATTTCTTTTTGTTATTTTTTATGTGTGTTTTGCTTTAATATTATTGCATTTGTTACTTTTTTCTTTTTTCTTTTTTTGAGAAAGAGGTGGTACTTTTTATTAAACTTCAAAGCTCATTCCAAAATAGTATCATGAATGATATTTGCAATAGTCAGATATTTCTTCCAGCCATATGATTTTATCTTAGTCATATCTTCCAAGAATTGTGCATGTCTTGCAAGTGTATGAATTGCATAATTCGCATCTCTGCTATGCTCAAAGGATCAGCCTCTTAATTGATTTGCTAGGTGTCTTATACTCTATGACATAACCAATAAATTGGTTACTTAATTATGCGTTGTCTACTAATTTTGATGAACAAAAAATGTCTAAAGACAATAAAGTTTCCATTCAAGACTTGCACTTGGAGGATGATTTATCTTTTTATGCCATCTTTTGCTTTAGGACCATATTCATCAAGGCCTTATTAAAGTTTTTGTTATTTGGTGTTAAAGAAGAAGGTAGAAACAACAATGTTTCTTTAGAATCTAGAGAATACTTGCAATTTTTATTTTTATTTGGAACTCACAGAACAACTCATGGAAAATGTATACAATACATTATAGAAACACTGATATGAAAATCCTTGAAAAACTTGTATACAAAATGGCACTAATGAAAGTGAATTCCCTCACCTCCCAAAATATAGTATTTTTCTTGTAACCAAGATACTTCATTGAAATAAGCTAAAGAACCAGCAACAAAAGATAAAAGCTAATAACAACAACCAACAAGAATGCAAATACATGAAACACCTCCAAAAGTTTCCAAGAACTAAAATAAGATGGGACATTCTTTTAGCTCAAAAATCAACAAGAATAAGTGTTCTCATGACAATTTTTTTTGCTGGCACCATTGCAATTCCGATTTGAAAGTAGAGAACAGTTGTAATAGTAAGTTTTGCTTGTCTCGTGAACTTCCCATGGTTCTCAGTTCTTGAATGAACTATACTAATGGTAGCATGACATCTTCCCTCCAAGAACATTTAAAACATTGCATCAATTAGTTTTCTATTGCTTTTTGTAATAATGTCGAAAGGCCTTCAGCATATAAGAGGAAGAGGTAGGGAGATAAAGGGTCTCCTTGCCTAATACCCCTAGATTGAGTGATAAATCCCCTTGGTTCGCCATTAATTAAAACAGAATAGGAAGCCGTAGTGACTGTCTCCATAGCCAAGTAAACCCATCTAGGATCAAAGCCTAGTTTCAACATGATACCCTACAAGAAATTCCAATCCACCCGATCATAAACTTTGTTAATGTTTAGCTTAATTGCCATTTGTCCCTCCTCCCCTTTTCTTTTTGTTCTCGTTCTATGTAAAATCTCATAGGCAACTGTTGTGTTATCAGTAATAAGCCGGCCTGGAACAAAAGCACTCTGGAAATCAAAGATAACATTAGGCAAGATATGCTTTAAATGATTGGCAATAACCTTAGAGAGTAATCGTGAGACCACATTTCCCAAACTTATGGGTCTATAATCCTCTAGGCATTTTGGTTCTCTCTTTTTAGGGATTAGGACAATACGTGTATAGTTCATTTTCTTCAACATATGGCCAGAGTGTAAAACTGATAAAACAACATTAGTGACATCGGTGCCTACAATGTGCCAATATTTCTGGAAAAAAAAGGGAGACGTACCATCTGGCCCCCACGATTTTGATGGGTGCATTTGAAACAAAGTGAACCTGATCTCCTCAGGAGTGAACCTTTAGGTAAGGTTGTCATTCATTTGTGGGGTGGTCCGCCTTTCAACAGTGTGTAGGATGCTCTCAATATTATTTGGGTTGGCTGAGGAGAATAGATTTTGGAAATAGGATTCGGCCACCTGAGCTATTTGATCTTCTGATGTGCACCAATTCCCTTCCTTGTCAAGTACACTCGAGATATGATTTTTGCGTCGGCGTTGGTTGGCACATTGATGAAAATACTTAGTATTTTTGTCCCCCACTAGCAACCATATTGAACAGGATCGTTGTCGCCATACCAACTCATCTTGATGAATAAGATTGCTAATTTCTGCTTTCAGGTCTTTTATGGTGTTTGCATGGTCAGCATTGTTCATCAAGCATAAAGCCTCCAATAATTTTTCTTTCTCTTTTGGATGTGTCTTTGAGAACCCAAATGCAATATAGCTCCAGTCAAGTAAAGCAAATATGCATCGCTTTATTTTTTGAAATAGCCATGCCATTGGACTCTCAGGCATCACATCGACTTCCCATGAATTTTGGATGATCATTTCACAATCCGGGTGAGTGGCCCATTTTTCTTCAAACCTTTGTGGTATTTTTCTCCTTTCATTAGCTGGCTTGTGTGTTTGTACTATGATGATGATTGGACAATGATCTGAGTATGTTGCTTGTAAGTGAGTGACTCGAGCATGGGGAAAGATGTCTCTCCATTCAACCGTTGCATATGCCCTATCTAACCTTTCCTGCACAAATTCATCACCATCACGACCATTAGTCCATGTAAATATGTAGGAGGGTAGCTCGGAATTGTTACATAGGGGCCAACTACTTTGGTAATCTTCCATGCTTCTCCTCAGTTTGCAATATCTCATTAAAGTCCCCAAAAAAGAGCCAAGGGACTGAGTGTCTAGTATAGAGGTGTTTAAGTAGATGCCATGATTCATGTTTCCTTTGCTCATCCAGCTAGCCATAAAAACCTATCAATCTCCAAGGGTGTGCTGTATCATTCATGATTAGTGCATCAATGTGGTTTAGGGTGAATGTCTAGACATGTAGATCTATTTCCTCCTCCATAACAAGGCTAGGCCTCCAGCTTGTCGAACACTAGGTACTGCTAACATACAACAATAAGGTAGATTAGCCCGAATCCTCCTCATCTCTTATATGGACTGCTTTGTTTCCATAAGAAACAAAATCTTGGAAGCTTTTTCCCTCACCAGGTGAGAGAGAACATCAACTGCACGTTAGTTCTCAAGCCCACGGCAGTTCCAGCTTAAGATTTTCATTGTGCCCGGCAGGGCTGTCCAATAGCCTCCACCGTTAAAGAATTGTGGTTTTGTTGAGTCTCTTCCATGATTTTGCTTTGTTTCCCATACTGCCATGCTTCCTCATCATGACACAGGTTAGTCTTGGTTTGGCTTCTTTTTGAACCGCTGGATAGTGTATCACTAGGTTTCGCATGTTTGTTAGGTGTTGCTTTACGTGGCAATTTTTCCCACATGGCTGCCTTAACTTTGTCACATGCACTTGGAGTTTTAGTATGCTCATGCTTCTATTCACGTGGTTGAATTAAAGGAGATTGTGGTTGAATTAATGGGATTTTGCATGAATTAGTTTCCTCATAGGTAACTGGCACAATTATGAGATTATCCTCCACCGTTATCTTCTCAATGATTTTTGAAACAGTACATTCCATTTCAATATCCTCAGTTTCCTTTTGTGGATGGTCAGCTCCCCTTAATTATGTGGCATTAATTACCTGGTTTAGTGCTCAATCCGTTTCTTATAACCCCGGTTTGCTCGTTGTCCTTTTAACGTTACCAGGCTGGCCATTAATGCCATTAATACTTGCGTCACCACCACCTCAATCTCTGGTATCAGTTTTAGGCACAGCCTTAGTTGGTGGCACTTCCTTTTTTCGGCGATATCCTGCCCTTAGCCACTCTCCGTAGGGCCTGTTTGCTTGTAGTCCGATTCTATGGTCTAGGCAGTCCTTGGCTTCATGGCCAAACCTTCCACACTCGTAGCATAATCTGACTAACCTCTCATATTTGAAGCCAATTCTTACCTTGTCACCCTCAGGGTTTGCAACCCATCCTCCTCGTCTAATTGGTTTATCAAGCGAAATCTCTATTCGGATTCAGATGAAATGGGCATAATTAGAAGAGAAAGTTTTGTCGTCCACCTCTACTACATTCCCTACTCCTTTGCCAATTTCCCAACATGCTTCCTCATTCATCAAGTTGAAGGGTAAATCCCACACTTGGACCCAAATAGGAAGGGTTATGAAAGTAACCGAGTTGGCCATCATACCCCTCTCCCAACGACAAAGGACCAACAGGTGATTGTCGAAGCTCCAAGGGCCATTGTTTAGTACCCATAACAATTGACTCTCCATTTTGAAGCGAAATTGGAATAGCCCTTCTCCCATGTCGACAATCTTCAAATCATTCCCCAACTTCCATACCGATCGTAGTAGCGCCTTTGCCGCTTTCTAGTTATAAGACTTAGATGTGAGGAATATGCCCAGGAGAGTGAGAGAACATTCTTCAATAATTTTCTCTCAATGGCCAATCTTACTTGCACTACTTCTCCTTCTTCTTCAGTGAGTTGAATTTTTTGAAGTCTGTCGATGAAATCTAGATCCATATTTGGTTATCATGAGTCTACTGTCCTAAGTCAGTGGTAAGGAAAGCTCACCTAAGAGTGCGAGAGAAAAGCTAACCTAAGAGTGAGAGAGAAAAACTTTGGAGCAATTAACATTGCATCAATTAGAAAGGAACAAAAATGAACCAAATTAAAATTAATATAAACTATAATTAGAAATAGCTTATGAACTCTTTTACTTAGTTCATTGTGGCCATTGAGAACAAGAAATAAATGACACTATTGATAAAACAAGTATGCCACAAGAATTTTCAAATTTATGTCTTGGCTATATGTGTAATCTGATTGTTTGGAATTATAAATCAATGAGCCTCTTTGGTAGGGATGGCAATAGGGCGGGGCAGGCCGAAGGATGGGGTCTTCGTCCCCGCCCCACATGGTTTTATCTTGCCCCATTCCCGCCCCGCCCCGCATGATAGGGAAAACTTTCTAACCCTGTCCCCGCCCCTTGGGGCCCCGCGAAGTCCCGCCCCACCCCCATAAAACTCTACTTTTTGTTAATTTACCCTACAACTAGTACAATTTTTTTAATGAAACTTATTTCGTTAATAAAAATATACTTAAAATTACAACTAAATTTATCCCACCAAATCAAATCAATTTTTAGAAAAAAATTGAATAATTTATCCAAGTGTTTAACAAGATAATCACACAAAAAAAAATTTATAATATAACACATAACAAAATAAAGGCAGAGAACCACATTAGGTAGAATAAAATAAGTTAATATTAATATGCTTGTTTAAATAGTAGGGTTTTAGGGTGTGAAAAATTTACAATTATAACCCTTAGTCCCACCACCTTTGCAAGGCGGGGAACCGCGTGGGGCGAAGCAGAGAGGAGCGGGGCAAAATTGTCATCCCCACTCTTTGGGAAGTAGAAGAATTATATAATGTTGTGTTTGGATGGCAACATTTGGATTTGGATTTGGATTTGAAATCCATTGATTTGAAATCCCTTGATTTTAAAATTCTTTGTTTGGGTCTTGTTAAACAATGAAGGATTTGAAATTTATCATTTGAAATTCTATTGTTTGGATACCTAAATTTGGATTTAAGATCAATTAAATACATTTTTTAATTATTATTTTTCTTAATCCTTCTACATTTCAATTTTAAATACATGAGGTAATATTGATAATTCAATTGACAAGATGATGACTAAATATTTTTAGTCATAGCCAACTAAAAAAATATCTTGCCAATTATTGACAACTAAAATGTTTTATATCAACTAGAGAGGACACCCAAATGCATGAGTTTTTTTTTTTTTTTTTTTTTTTTTTTTTTTTCACAGAATTCAAAATCTCAAATTAAAAAATTATTCTAAAGTTATTAACAACTAAAAAGTTATAAATCAACAAAGATAAATTAAATATAAAAATACACAACTTCCAAAAGAACAAATTAATGGGGACTAAGTAGAAGTTGTATCCAAACCTTTTTATCATCATAATTTGAAAGACTTTTCAAAAACTTAAAGCCCTCTGCACTTTCATGCATTAACTTCTCAACTATTTTGAATATTTCAAGCCGCATGAGTCTAGATACTTTTGAAACCACTACATGTATCTCTTCACCAGAAGGTTGTGGTTTTTTATTTTTCTTTGCTATGAAGTAGTCTTTTACAAATGAATTAAGAGAGGAACCAATATCTACAATGACTTCAATGAGTGGATCTTTCCTACTCTTTTTCTTTGGTGGGGCTCAACTACAGAACTTAGTAATACAGAATGCTAACGTGCTTGTTATGCCTGTTAGACAAGACTAATACCAAATAAATAGGATGAATAACCATTGAAATATAAATATGGGGAAGATGTTTGTTATAGTTTCATGAGCTTGTATCGGCTTCTATTCCTAAGATAAACTATATTAACCCTGAACAATTTCAAATCAAGCTCAAGACAGTTTGAACATGATGCTCAATCACATGGCACATACAATATAGGTTTGGTCATAACTTTACTACATAATGTAACTCAATCATGATAATATTGCTTCAATGGCTCATTCATGTATCCTACAGTTTAGAAACCAAAGGCATAGTTGAGAAAAAATAATGATAATTATAACAATAGCATCAACAAATCAATGTTTCGAAATTGGTTGAAATTTATCATGGAAGCACATAATTAGAACATACCATGCCCTTTAGTACAACATCGGTTTCAAAGTCACTGCTCTTATAAACAACTCCAGGACTGTCAATCAAATTGATCATTTTTGTGAGGATAATATATACTACCACACTGTGTTCTCACCAGGAATAGGAGCAACTTTGCAAACCTTTGAAGAAGAACACAAGCATGTCAATAAACCAAACCATTAAAATCAAGAACACAAGAAGAACACAAACTTGTAACATAAAAGCAAGAGATCACAAATGTCATTAAAATTAAAGTCCTTCTTTTTCCCTCGTATTAGTAAAATGAATGCTCTCTTTCTTGATAAGATAAATTAGACTTTCTCTTGTTTTATGGATAAGAAAGATTGAACTTGTTTTTCCTCAAGAAGGAACACAAGGATATAAATCCAAAGAATGAGACTCTTTACCAATGTCCTTTGCCAGCAAGCTTCTTGGTATTGACAATTTGACAGTAATGGTAAAATGTGTATGTAATGTGTAATTTGAAGCATCCAAAGAAATCTTTTTGTAATGTAAGATCAAGATTTAATCAAAGAAGGCGCTACCAGAATTGCATAAATTTTACATGACAAAATAACTTGTGCTGACCGAGAACAAAAAAGAAGATTCATAGCTTTAAATCACCATCACAAAGTAAAAGTGCGTAGTCCAATAGGTATCTTCTATGCACTACAACTCCTTTAGAAAATCAAAGAATTCTCAAATACCATTGTAATACCAAACCAAAAAGGTTCATTTCTCATAATTCTAACACACGCCCACTAAGTATTATTCCAAACCCACACCAAAAACAAAGATAATTTCACGTGCTGAAGCTGATCAAACACTATGGGAGGATGAAGTGCCATTTAAGCCAGCTCATCACATATACACTCAATAACAACCAATGCTAACTGGCATCTTCTAAGCACTACAACAACTCCAATATCGCATCAAAAAGATTCCCAAATACCATTGCGATACTAAACCAACAAAAAAAAGATTCATTTTTTCATAATTCTAACACATACCCGCCAAATATTATTCCAAACCCACATAAAAAACAAACACAATTTCACATTTTAAGCTGATCAGCCAGTACAAGTGCACTATAGGAAGAACTCTGTATAGACAATTATGAACTTTCTTCACATTATTTCAAATGAATATTCTCTCACTTATTACTTCACAACTCATAGAGTCTTCATAGAAGCATTTCATCAAACACATAATTTGCATTACAAACCCATAAACGAAAATACAAATAGAAAATAAAGACAAACCCAAAACAAATTATTGAAAATACCATGAAAAAAGATGCACAAACAAATCAAACAAAACCCACAAACAAATCAAACCCACAAAAAAATCAAATAAAACCAATAGAAAAACCCACAGCCTTTGTGGATTTAGATTTAGTAGAAAGGAAGAATTAGAGAGGTTAAAGAGGAAAATAAGAGTTGAGAGAAACAAACCTGAAGTTGCCAAGAGAGTGGGGGAAGAAAAGTTGGTGAGTTACTGCTAGGAAGAAAGACACAGAGAGAAGCTAGCCAAGAGAGAAATAAAGAACACAGTGAGTGAGAGATTTCCAAATTCTATCATGTGTGATGGTATTTGAAATCCATGAATTTAGGCTTATCAAATTTTGGTTGGATTTGGGACCAAATCCATTTCTTTTAACTTACCCAAACAAAGAATTTGGATTTGGCCCCTTCAAATCCAAATCCAAGTCCATGGTATCCAAATAGACCATAAAGATAAAGTATAAGAACACATTATATCAAAACAAATCTTTGTACACATAGTTTCACATAGTATTCAATAAATGAATTGTGTCAATTTACTTGGCTAAGTTGTGCTATAACATCGGTACCTTGCAACATAGATGTAAATGGTACATTTACACAGCTCATATTCTAAATAGAAAATAGCTTATAATTAGTTATCAAGTACGGCCACAACTATGACTATACATTATAGATATGATTATATATATATATATATATATATATATATATATATATATATATATATATATATATATATATTATAGGTATACTTAATACCTGAGAATGCATTGTCCAAGGTGAGTAAGATTGACCATATAAGTTAGCATTTATAAAGCCTGTATAAGAGTAAGGATTAAGTGGTTGACAGATTGGTGTATTGTATGTGTCACCGAATGAGACATTTGAATGCTCTTCCACTGTTATTATTTTTTTCCTATGAAATTGTACATTAAAAAAATCACACACAAATTAAGAATTTAATATACAAAAAATATTTATTGATGATAAAAATGTAGCATATATTTAGTTTTATTATAAAAACAATTACTCACTTGAAGAAGATGCATCTCTAGATGTGTTTGCATTGCACTTCTCAAGGTGCCCTTTAAGTCTAGTATTTCTTAAACCTTTTGATCTCACACATGGAGGATTTAACATTGAAGCCTCATTTGGCAAGCAAAGCATTTCATTAGTGGTGTCACATTGTATGACTTCAACCACATTTGCATCTGTACCAAACTTAAGCCTTGATAACTCCCTTTTAATTTTTTCATTAAGTTCCAATAGCATTTTTTGGCAAATTCTCTTAAGGCTATCCCCCCTTGACTTTTACATATAACCGTATTAGCTATACAGATTATACTATTACGTCATACTATTTTTGCTTCTTTATCATTGCTAAGTGAATGGTTGTCTTGTTCATAAGTCATCATCCCCTTCTTAGCCTCTTTTGTCCAACATTTCAAAATGTATTGACTTGGAATTCTAGTTAAATTTTTTATACTAAAACCCGCAATGCATGACAACAAAGAATGCCCAATGACTCAAATTTCTTGCAAGAACAAGAAATATTGCTATTGAGATGATCAAACTGAACAATACGTACTCTTTCACTATTTTCTTCTTTGACCTCAATAACACAAATTGGATCTTGGCAATCAACTTGATCCCAAACCATTGCTAGACTATTAAGAAATTGATTTTCAAATAAATTGATTATCTTATAGGTGTAAACTTGAGCTGCATGACCCAAAATGCCACTTTTTTTAACTGCTTTTTGTGGGACACCTTGCTGGCAACGAAAATCTTCATCCAAATCCGAGGAACGCATACTTGCTAATACATTTTCATATTCGATTACAAACTTAATGAGGCTAATTGTTTTATTTGCTATACCATTCAAAACATGGTTCGTGCTCTCACTCCTCGAGGAAGATTTAAATTTACCTATGAAAAAATCCTTAGTGAATGCAGTGCTCCACTTATGTCAAATTTGTACATCATATTAAGCCAGCGATGATTCTCAATATCAAATTTTTGTGTCATTTGATCCCATGTGTATTGAAATTCCAATTCTAAATCACAGTATTTTTTGCACTTGTTGAAAAAGTACATGAACTCTGACTTAGAGTTTAATTGTGTGTTTAGATCCACGTTTCTGTGTCCACGTTTGCGCGTTTTCTCCTCTTTTTTTTTTTTTTTTTTTAGGAAGCCGCAGTTGTTGAAAACTTCATTTTTCAGCAACTTTTTTTATTAAAAATGGGTCTCACGGCACTATTCACACATTTAAAAATTATTTTGTTACAGTATTTTTAGTTTTCAATTTTTAGCAAAAGTAAGTTGTATCCAAATGGTCTCTAAGTCTCTTAAGTGGGAAGGAGCATTTTTTGAAATATGCCACAAACATAGCCGATGTGTATTTGGAAAAACTTCCTCAATGGCATTTGAAATAGCTTGATCCTGGTCAATGAAAATTGTTATAGGCGATCGATTCCCCATTGTGTTTAAGAATGACTTAAACAACCATTTAAATGAATCAGTGGTCTCATCCAAAAGGAATGCACATCCAAACATCACATTTTGCCAATGGTGGTTAACACCTACAAATGGAGCACAAATCAAATATTATTCGTTAGTATGGTATGATATGTAGTGTCAAATACCACTACATCTCCAAAACAATCATAATCAACTCTTGATCTCCCATCTCTCCAGAAAAAATTTGTCATGCGATTTTCTTGATCTACTTGAACTATGTAAAAAAACATGGGATCTTCTGCATGCTTAGACTTAAAATGATTCAATAAACTTTGAGCATCTCTAGCACTAATCATTGTCATCTTTTGCACATTCACATGATTATAACAATCTCTTTCGGTAAAGCCCACATTTTCACTCCCTCCAACTTCTTTTGATAGATATGAATAAGCATTCTTTATACTTATACCTGCATTCACCATGGTATCAATTACATCTGCCTTAGGTTTAGAAATACAACGACTAGATTTAACAAATGTCTCTTTGATTATAGTGCAAGTTCATGATTATGCTCTGGATTAAATGTACTAACCCTCCAAACATCATTTTCAACTGTGAAACAAGCAAATGCTTTACAATTAGTTCTAGTCTCTAGTCTTTTTGAATCTTTTTACAAAAATCTTTATCTAGTTTAAAACCCTCCTTAGAACATAGAAATTCATGTTACTTTATGTTCTTCGTCCCATTATAATATCTAGGCTTTCCTTTTCAAATACTAAAACCCATTCGCAATGCATAATCTATCTATATATATATAATAATAGGTGAAGCAGAGAGAAAATCCAATTAGATTTCAATTGGATTCTCAATTTTGCACCACTTGTTCTAACCAAAACTTTAAATAATAATAATAATAATAATAATTAGATTATAAATTTGACTCCAATTTTGTGTCATGTATCTTATCTAAATTTTCTAATTTTTGTACTCAAATAAATGATGCATTAACATTTAACACGGAAAACAAGAAAACCACAATGATAATGCTCATTAGTCTAAGCAAGAACATCTTACCTGCATACTTTTATGGAGATTATATATTGGATTCCAATTTTGTGTCATGTATCTTATCTAAATTTTCTAATTTTTGTGCCCAAATAAATGATACATTAGTGTTTAACACGGAAGCCAAGAAAACCACAATGATAATACTTATTGGCCCAAACAAGAACATCTCACCTGCACACTTTTATGGGTGATCTTAATAGAGTCTAGAGTTCTTCTAATCCCACAACCAGAACCAAGAAGTCCAATGAGAAAGACTATAAATGTAAAACATCATCTCCTCCTAATTCCATATTGTCATTCCATGTCTCCTCCTCTCTCAACCTCTACTAACTAGATCCACACACTACCCTATCCATCTCCTTACGGATTTCTCAAAGCAAGGCCGGGTTCAAACACAATATTTAATCCCACTCTTCCTTGCTTCACACTCTCATACATTAGCACATCATTGGTGCCTCCAAGAAGATTCCAAGCTCAATGATCAATTCTTATTTTTTAATAGTTTTTAGTGTGTCTGGATTAAAATTTTGTTAATTTGTTAAAAGTGGACAAAAATATAATCATATATATTATATTAAGTTGAAGTTCAATTTTAGAATTCAAATCGAATCAAATTAATTTTTAATTGTAGTTTAATTTTGTGCAATGTGTCCAATTTGATTTTTAAATGTTGGTGTTAAGTTAGCTTCATTTATAATACTCAATGTGGAAACTGAATCTATTAAGATAAACATCTTATCATCACAATTTTGCAAGATTATTGTTTTAATCATTTTCAGATGTGGATTTTGAGATTAAGTTGCTCACAATTGGTGGGAGAAGATTGAAGCTTACAATTTGGGACAGAGGCAACTGCTGGAATTATTTTGAATTATAGTTTTATTTTAATCTTTGATTAATGATGTTTTTGGAAGTGATAGTTTATGCTAACATGTAATCTTTCTCTTCTTTCAAGTTAGTCATTGCTTTTGGTGCATAAATAGATTGTATAGCTATTAACAATTGATGAAAGATATGTATATATGATTTTTAGTTAGGTGAACTTTTGGATTTTAATGGAAACATTTAACCTTCGGATGTTGAAAAAACAAGAACGTAAAATGTTCTGTAAATTTTAATTTTGTGAAATTGATCAATGGCAATTTGAAGTGCTAAAAGAGACAACAATATTGACTTCGGCTTGAAACGTACTCAAAATAAACTCAAGGACAGCGTATTAGACATGTCTATAGGGGAAAAGTGCTATCTGATGACATCTCTACTAAAAACTTTGAATTGCAACATACTTCTAATTCCAATACGCTATTCATTTCCAATTTTATTAGAAACTTTTGAAGAAAGTTCCATTAATGTCCCTTTATATATTTTAAATAATAAAATGCAATATTCTCTTTTTTCTTCACTGTAACATCACTTAAATAATAAAATGCAATATTCTCTTTTTTTATTCATTGTTTTATCTAATGTTATCCTATGTATGATAAACAAAAAAAAGACCAATAGCATTACTTAAATAATAAAATGCAATATATATTTTTTATTGTTTGATTTAATTCTATCATTTATGTGATAAACCCAAAAAAAAAAAAAAAAAAACAAAAAATTGGCCAATATGCTATAGGGGAAAAGTGTTATCTGATGGCTTGAAACGTACTCAAAATAAACTCAAGGACAGCGTATTAGACATGTCTATAAGGGAAAAGTGCTATCTGATGGCATCTCTACTAAAAACTCTGAATTGTAACACACTTCTAATTCCAATACGCTATTCATTTCCAATTTTATTAGAAACTTTTGAAGAAAGTTCCATTAATGTCCCTTTATATATTTTAAATAATAAAATGCAATATTCTCTTTTTTCTTCACTGTAACATCACTTAAATAATAAAATGCAATATTCTCTTTTTTTATTCATTGTTTTATCTAATGCTATCCTATGTATGATAAAAAAAAAAAAAAAAAAAGACCAATAGCATTACTTAAATAATAAAATGCAATATATATTTTTTATTGTTTGATTTAATTCTATCATTTATGTGATAAACCCAAAAAAATAAAAAAAACAAAAAAATTGGCCAATAACATCATTATAATTAACCAATCCCGTGCGGTAGCACGGGATTACATACTAGTTATTATATAAAGCATATGTTTCATCTGCCTTATGGACCACCTTATTCAACATATTTTCATCACTATCTTCTAGTCTTGCTACAAACATGCAATCCCCTTCAATTTCTTCAATATCACTTGGTTTGCAAATAACTACAACAATTTTTATGAAAGATATAAATATTAGAAACAAAATACTAAGGAAATTACAATTCAAAAATTATATCATGTTTAGATTTTTTTTTAATTTTTTAATTTTTTATCAATATGCACCATGTTTACAATTTTGTATGTCTTCTGAAAGGCCTATGGTATACTTGATCACAAAACTCTTATGTTTAAGCACAACAATAACAACAAAGTTCTAGTACCAAATTTTTTAATATTTATTTATTTTATTATTTTTGTTAGGATTGACTATGGATAACAACAACAACAATAACAACAAAATTTTAGTCTTAAATTTTTTGGGTTGATTATGGATACTCAATGAAAAAAATATTATAATAACAAAAAATATTGTAAAGAGCAAAAAAAATAAAAATAAAAATAAATAGAGCAATACATTTTTATGTAGTTTTATTTGAGAGCAAGTATATCACCACAAATTATTAAACATTCTTTCAAAACATGAATTTAATCAAATCAAGACAAAACAAAATATACCTTTATCACTTTCCAAGTCCATTAATTCTACCATGCTTTTGCTTGAAACCAAAAAAATAGTAACTTGTTTGTTCCTTTGTTCCGCCGCTTTTCTTCTACTGAGAGTTTTGTTTTTCTATCTACGGAGTATATTCTTTATGGCTTTTAAGCCTTCAAGTTGAGAACCCTATATTACTATTATCACTTATTTTATTGACGTGAGCCCAAATGTTTTGACTGAGCTTCATGAGGCATATGTGCAAAATTTGAATTTGGCTTCATGGTAATAGACGTTAAAAGGCATCAGTTATTTTGATGCGTTGGTAGGTAGGTTGGCATGAGCATTTTTAATGAGGTGTCTTATATTTATTGGTTGGGAGTACAAGGTCAGCCTACTGACCTTGTATTCCGGGACTACACAATAATTTCCTCCTATTTAAGAGGCTTCCCCTATTTGGAATCTTCAATTTTTATGTTCAAAATACCCATAATTTTACCAAATTTTAAAGCTTAAATAATATGATTAGACATATAAAATTGCTAATTTAAAAACTCCTAATTTTTTTCCAAATTTATAACACGTTCACATTTCTAATTAGTTTCTCCTTGCCTGTATCATCATTTAGCAGTTACCACTTACAAGTAGTTTCAATGTTAACCACACACCCACGTTTTAATTTGAATTCTAATAAAAATAGTTACCACAATTTACATCCCAATACTTCCTTATCAATTGCCCAACTCTAAGTTTTCATCCGTTCATATCCATTTGCCAACTTTTTTTTAAGGCAAATTATAGTAAACTCACCTGTAGTTAGGTCCGTTTTCATTTTTCTTACTCGCGGTTTAAAACTTAACACTTTGTCCACCTGTGTTTAGCTCTGTTTGGTCTCTGTTACCTACCCCTCCCTTTGTCGTTAGAAAAACAAATTTTTAGGAAAAAACAAACATAACAAGAATAAAAAAGTTAGGGTTTTTTTATTTTATTTTATTTTTTATTTTTTATTTACACTTGGTTCAAATAAAATATTAAAATTGGGAAAAAATGGTTTCTTTTATACAAATATGGATCTTTTATGTAGTTAGCTATGGGTCTGAACAATGAAACCAACCCATTCTTTGGTAATGACAAAGCTGAGGAGAATATCAATGCCTTTTGAAGTCGATTCATTTTTTGTATAGATTTGGATCTATTATGTTGCTTGTAGATGATCATTATGGGGTCGCTGTAGCTTTTGTCAGGAGTTGTCGAGTTTGGTAATAAGATTTGGATTTTACTACAGCCTATACTGGCTGTGGCTTGATATTTGGAATTGTTGTGGATGTTGGTATGGAGGTTTTAGTTAAAGGGATTTAGGTTACTACAATAACCGTGCATATATACACGGTTACTGTAACTCTTGCATTTATTATTTTAAATTTTTTTCTCTCTCCTTCACCTCACTCTCTCATTTTTAGCTTCTCACTCTCACCTCTCTCTCTTTTATCTCTGGTCCCTCAATCCAATCTCATCGACATGATCAGTATAGAAAGGAGAAGAAAAAAGAGCTTAAGAGGACGCACTCTCTGCAAGTGGTATCAACAATCTAGCAAATGGTAAGGCCAATCATGGAGATTTTTCCGGTATCGGACTGGGCCTGAGTGATGACATCTCGGCCTTGGAGAATCAGAACCACGACACATTGCTAAATTGCGGAGGGCTTCTCAAAGCCGTTACTACTTGAACCTCCTTTGAGGTCTTGAATTCCAGTGCCTCCTCCGGTATTGTGACCCACCATGGGTTTTGGCGGACCAAGCTTGCGCCACTGAGGTCTGACATTTTTTTGGTCTCAATTTTCTGTGGGGTTTAGGTATAGTGAAAAAAGAAAAGAAAAAGGGATTGAGACGATGAGAGTCTAGAAGCTCCAAAAAATGAGTAAGGAAAAAGGATGAGGTGTTTTTAATTTTTTGTTTGATTAGTGAGTTTTGGGGTGATGGGGCTTGATGATGGTGGGCTGATGATGGTGGCTGGGTGGGTTAATGGTGGGTGTGGATTGATCGTTAATGGTGGGTGAAGATGAATATTCTATTTGAATAAATATATAATAGACAAACTGATGTGAGTGTTTTGTAAAAATAAGAGTATAAAATAGAAAAAAAAAAATTTTAGATGTGCAAATTTACAAAAATTTTGCATCCACTGATGCAGATGCTCTTAAAGATGTATTTTTACCTTCTTATCTCCAAGTTTTGTCTTTGCGTAAATTTAGGGTGTAGAGGTATTTGTTTTAACCACATAATTGTTCATTCCAAGCTAAAGAAGCCTTTTAAATAGTAGTGTAGAAGAAAAAAAAAAAGGATAATTATTAGGGCAAATGAATAAAACTATAAATTTTAAAATCCTAAATCTATATATTTTTTATTTAAAAAAAAGCGATTGCCCACTGATGATTTACCTCCTACTTTCTCGGCTTGACCTCTTTAAAAGGGAAAAACCAAAACAAACGAAACAACTAACTTTCTTTAAAAAAAAAAAAAAATACCAACTGCTTATTCTTTTTTTTTTTTTTTTTTTTTTTTTTTTTAAGTTAACTTTAAAATAAAAATAAAAAATAGAAACAAGATTCCATTGTGCACAAAATTACACCAAGTGGGTTACTAAACTCGGTCTTACCACCACAAACAATCCACAATCTATCGCAGTTAGGAAGTGGCAAAGTAACCGCCTGGCAAAAAAATGAAAAAGGTCCCTATTATTGTTCTCTCTTTTTTTAATCTTTTGATTTTTTAAGGATTCATCACTCATGCTTGAATATTTGTGTGCTTAGTTTTGTTGCTTTGGGTATACGATGAATTTTTGTTTGTTACCGTTAGGTTTCTCAAAGCTTTGTTCTTAACAACCATGCACCCCAAAAAAAATGGTGGTTCATCGAGAAAGAAGATGAGGATTTGTCAGTTGGTTCCTGATGAGCTTGGGTAGGTCACTTCTTTCTTTTTCTTTTTATTCTTTTTTTAAATGGCTCTTCCTTCTTTATTTTTTGCAGATTTTTAAAAAACCTTCGAGTGTAAGATATATATATTTTATGTGCATGCTCATATACTCTTTTATTATTTTTTTTCTAAAGGTTAATAATTTAGGGTTGCTATATTTTTCAATCATAAAAATACTCATGGTGTGATGAGTGTTATGCATTTGTGGATAAAATAATTTTTTCATATAAATCTTATCACAACCTTAGGTAATTAGAAAATGTACAATTTCGAATTATGATGAATGAAAATTATTAACTTTTAGAAAAAAAAGAAAAAAGAAAGAAAGAAAGTAGATGAGCTTACGAGTACACGCGTTCTCAGATGCTAGTCTTTATTATAGACCTAATAAAATTGAGGAAGACACTCCTTGGAATTTCTTCCTCAATTTGAAATCCAAACCATCTTGAGCTAACTTCACATACTCTACCTCTGGCAAAGTTGTTAATACCTCACTCTAACTCTTTTTTTACCTCTACAATTTATCCAACTCTTTGTTTTTAATTGAGCTAAATCCACCATTGATACACCCATTTTATGCAGGGCAAAGTGTCTGGAATTTTTCTTCCATTTTTGTCCAAGTTTAGATAAGTTTGGGGGCAAGTTTGTGTTGTACCATACAAATGCTTGTCTAGTCAAAGAATTGGGAAATTTTCTTTGTTCACAAAATCCATAATTCAACAACTCCGCAAACTGGAGTGTAAAACCATGAAATGCGTTCCATTTCATTGTGCCATTTTCACTAGAAACAAAGGGAGATATATGATATTTTGAACTCCAGGCTATTCTACTTCCTAATCAACCCACACAGGATACGGTTGCATATATATAACGTACCTAGTTGCTCTATGTATCTTAGGCCACAAGCCTGCTCAATTAAGCCTAGCAACTGTTCATGTATTGCCTGACCTTAAGGGGATAATTAAGAGGTTTGGCATGTTCATGTCGGAGATGGACAATCATATGGTAATCCTTGTCCTTGCGGAACACTCTTAGGGCATATGGGGGTCTAGAGACACTGGGATTTTCTTGAAATCAAGACAGAAGTGCATCCCCTCCTTGTGGTTCACGACTTACCCTTGCATTTTTGTAGCCATTCCTTGCATTCTCATAGCCATTTGGGAAAAGTTTTGCTGTATAATGGGTTATGTAGTAGCAAAAAGAAAGACACGTGTGTCCAAGGGTCATGTGTCATGTGTAATGCACATGATTAGGGCCCTAGGATACATGTTGCTTTCCTTTTGCTATCACATAACCCATTATGCAGCAAAACCTTTCCCTTTCACTTATTTCGTGGTTCTTCCATTTATTATCATGGCCATTCCCTTTAAGACCTCCACTAGACTTGTTTTATGTTGCACTTGTGGTGGCATATAGGGAACTTTATTGTAAGAAGTCTCATTCCTAGGAGTTTTTTTTGCTACCTTATTTTGGGAAAAATATGCTATGTTTCGGATATATGTACCTTCTTTCTCATAGCAAGTGAGTCCCACTAATAAGTGAGACCCATCTACTATAAGTGAGAAGATGCATATACTTGTAACAGAGTATATCTTTTCCTTGTTTCAAGAAATCCCAAGGTATCTTAATGGGCTTTCCTACGCCTCAATCCTCATGCGTGAAAGGAGCACTTCAATGATTTTGTGCAATACTTTTTCAAAAGCTCCTCGTAAAGTCATTTTTAGCTCTTCATCCGCTTTACCTATCATTTGTGTTTTTTTTTTTTTGATAAGACCTATCATTTGTTTTATGGCATGGTCTAGAGCACCTATTCTAATTTGTTGGTTAATGTTCCCAAGAGTGGCATTGGTTTATAACAAAACTTTAAGTTAGTTCTCTTGTTGGGTATGAGCTCGTATCTTCTATATTTTCCATATTCCTAGTTGTTAATGGCATTTCTCCCACTGTGGTTGCCAATTTGTTTTGTTTGTGATTATATTAATTTTCACATATTGATGTAAGTAGAGTTGAATCAATGTGATTGCCACAGTGGCGGCTCCAGGAATTTTGTTTAGGGCGCTCATTAAGAAATTTAAATTAAAAAAAAAATTTAATAAAAAGAGAACTTGAATATATCAAGTTATAGACAAAAAAAAAAAAAACATGAATTTTTACAATTTCCCTCTACAAGTTTTCAAATTTTGAATTGTTACGCAATAGTTTATTATGAGAATTTATTACCAATATGGGTAACTATGACTAATTTATTTTGTTAAGTTTCTCTAAAATTTTATTTTTATGCAGTTAATATTATATATTTGTCATTGTTTTTATAAAAATATTTTAAACTAAATGACTAAACTCAACTCATTGGCTCTATATTAATTATTAACACATATAACCACACTCATTCATACATAAGATAATTCACTACATGTGTTACTTAACCAATCAAATGCTTGAATAATCACTAACTTTGCAATTTGTTTCTTCAATTTTTCTAACTTTATGACAAAAAATTATTATACCATGATAACTACACACACATATATAACAAATTCTCTCTATTTTCTAATTATTAAATTGTATAAAGTTATATTATATTTATATTGTACACACAAACATTAACGTACACGTCATTATTCACACAAATGACATTATAAAAGAAAAAATAATGCATACAATCAATATTAGACACACTCATACACATATAATAAAAAATTTATAATAAATAGTGATACTTACAATTCACAAACACTTACTATTACTTTAGAGTTAAAAATACTTGTACTAAGGGTGCATAAAATTTAAGTTAGGGTATGTAAAAATATTTTTAAGAAAAAATTAATGTATTAAATTAAAAAAATTAAATATATATATATATATATATTGAAGTCAGGGGTTCATTTGAACCGTCGCCCCTGGATTGCCAATATATTGAGGACCTCTCTCAAGCATTAATGACCTTTTATGAAGATCTTATTCTCGTGATTTTACTTATGAGAGGATGTGATTCGGTAATACCTCAGTTATGGAGACTTTTAGTCTATCAACACTGATGTTGGTGACCTACACTAAATCGATTATCGAGGTAAACAAATAATACTTCATAAACGCGAAAGATTTAATGTTTACAAGAGGACTACTTGCATGGACTTTTTACAATGAGCTTGCAAGTTGAAACTAGAAAGCCAATAATATAATAAGAGAGAAGTCCATGTTGTATTTATTTACTAGTATTTATTTTATAGAGTTTTAACTTTTGATGTAAACTTTTGATGAATATGCTTATTATCACCGGATCAAGATTTCAATCAATTTTTAGTATAGGAAAGGATTGAAGCTCAGGTTTCTTATTTAATTATCAAATATTTTACCAATAGTTTGTTATATGAGTTGTTATTCTCTATTTGTACTTGAGATCTATGACAGTTATTGACAGTTATTATTAATAATTGATAGTTTCTTCTCTCTATGTGTCATCATTTCCTTGTACTTTGATGGAATTTGCTATCGATTTTAGGTGTTGCTTGAAATCTGGTAACTAACATCATTCCTTTTTCGATATATTTAAATTGTATTTCCAGAGTATTGAAGTTAATGTAATCGTCTGTAAATAATAAATTAGTTCATCATTTCCTTGCACTTTGATGGTAGCTGTTATCGATTTTAGGTGTTGCTTGAAACTTGGTAACTATCATCATCCCTTTATAAATACATTCAAATTGTATTTCTAAATTATTGAAGTTAATGTAATTGTCTGTAAATAATAGATTAGTTCATCATTTCCTTCTACTTTGATGGCAGTTGTTATCGATTTCAAGTGTCGCTTGAAACTTGGTAATTGTCATCATTCCTTTATTAATACATTTAAATTGTATTACCAAAGTATTGAAGTTAATGTAATTGTCTGTAAATAATAAATTAGTTTTTTTTTTTTTTGAGGAACCAAATAATAAATTAGTTAAAGTAATAAAAGTGAATTTTTTTAGTTCAATAAAACTAAAATTGCATTGAGTCTAATACTAATGCTCTGTGTATTATACGAATACCACTGTAGTAAAGCTTAACCGGTATGTATTAAGTAGGTGCATGAAGACTGAAGAAATCGTCAAGTGAAAGAAAAGAAAATAAGGCGGCTAGCCAAAAATTCAACCATCTTGATTCAAAGCTTTTAGAAAACGAGTTTCTCAAAAAAAAAAAAAAAAAAGGGTGTTTTTGCACCTCAAGTGAAATGTGCTTACCAAACTATTAAGACTTGTTTTCATTAGCAAAGGAATCTAGAAACATATTAAAAAAATATACTATTAAAAACAAATAGTATATGATTATTTTAAGTTAAAGTTTATCTCCTACCTATCTTAATTTAAATCAAAATTCCATATCGCATTTTTCCCAATTTGAACCAGTACTATCGGAAAGTTATCAAAATTTTAACCTCTAATGGAAAATAATAATTATTATTAATTAAAAACAAAACATTCTCATATTCACTTCTCAATGATTAATATAAAGTATGTTATTGCTAAAAATAATAGCAAAAAGAACTACTTTAAAGGTAGATTATTCTATTCATACATTCAAATTAAAGAAAAGACTTTAATTTTGGCAAAGTAAAAAGTCTCAAAACACTATTAACGTTCAAAAAAAAAAAAAAAAAAAGAAGAGTACTTTCGTTTATTCCGAACCAATCAGAATGATCGAACTTACTTCAATACCTAACCCAAGAAGAAAAGAGATAAAAATCGACCAATGATAACAAACCACCACAGCAAACGCACAGAGCAACCGTGCAAGCCACCACAGGCTAACATTGCTTAATCCTTTTTGCCTCTGTTTTTTGGCTAGTTTACGCTACGCTTAATGTTTCTTTCAAAACTCTCTGTTCCCTGACAACCTTGTACTTAGACGCTATCTAATCAACAATTACTATTCTCAATTAATTTCAAAATCAAAGAAAAAAATAATTAAAATTTTTTTCAATCAATAATATTTTACTGATCAAAACCATGCATTAAATACAAATCATTCTCTTCTTCTATTCTCTTTTTTCTATTTCTCTCTCTCTCTCTCTCTAATCATTCATCAATTCGGGTCGAATACTAGAAGATCCGTTGTTTTTGTAATCGGAGCTCGGTTCCGGGTTCGGATTCTAGGGTTTGTATTTGGAATTTCGAGAATGGCTCAGGTATCAGGGAGGGGCAGAGTGGTCGGAGACTACTTGGTGGGTCGGCAAATCGGGTCCGGGTCGTTCTCGGTGGTGTGGCACGCGAGGCACCGAGTTCATGGAACCGAGGTGGCGATCAAGGAAATCGCTACGGGTCGACTCAACAAGAAATTGCAAGAGTCTCTCATGTCGGAGATCTTCATCCTCAAGCGGATTAACCACTCTAATATTATTCGCTTGCACGATATCATTGAGGTTCGTTGATTTTTTTTTTTTGGTTGGGTACTGTTTGGTTGGTGAGAAAATTGAGGAAAGTAGTGGAAAAAGAATTTTGAAGTTAGCTATTGTTTAGTTAAGAAGCAATAAACTTTAAAGCGCTTTTTTATTTGCTTAAACCTTTGGTTTTGTTCGTTTCGATGGGAATTTATGTGAGGATTTTTTTTTTTTTTTCATAGGTATAGTTGACGTGTTGGGAATAGTTTTGAAGGGAAAAGATTTTCCACAGGGTTTTTGTTTGTTTGCCATAGTATACTTTTCTCTCTCTGTTTTTTGTTGTTGTTAATCTAATGAATGAATTAGACAGAAATACAGCTCTGTGTACTTGCTTAGAAGCTGAGGAAATTAGAGGAAAAAGTCAAAAAAATATGAAAATAAAATTTCAATGTTTATTCTTGAGAAGACTATTCATGGGTAATGCAGCCTTCTGGTTTATTTGACTTGATATGTCAGAAAGCAAAACAAATGGATATTATTTATTTATTTTCTGGGTTCGGTTTCCTTTAGTTTTTATCATCAACTAAACTACACATACACAAGTCCCAATACAGAAGAGCTGGGAAAACAATGGATTATTAAGAAAATTGCAATCGCCATGTGAAGCTCAAGTCTTGGCCTGATTGGGCTTGAGCTTAGTAATGGTCATTTTAGTAACATTAATGGAGTCCATTTTATAAAGTACTGCAGTCTTAAATCACTTGGCCTGATTTAGAATCTATCTGCAATTTCAAATATTTGAAGGTATGTTCAGCTAGTAATGTCACCTATCTATAACAGGTTCAAAAATATTCAAAAAAAGGTTTTGTCTAATATTGCTTCATATAGGTTCCTGGGAAAATACACCTTGTATTGGAGTACTGCAGAGGGGGTGATCTTTCCGTATACCTTCAACGCCATGGAAGAGTCCCAGAAGCCATTGCAAAGCAATTCATGCTGCAGCTGGGTACGTCTTGAGCTTTCCTGGTTGTTTCTTCATTTCTATCTTTTGAATCTTCAATGAGTTGGTAATTCAATGATATTGGAAGGTTGTGTATTTTACAGCTGCTGGTCTACAAATTCTTCGTGACAATAATCTTATACATCGGGATTTAAAGCCACAGGTTTGGTTGATTGTTTCCTGTTTAAGTTCCAATTGTAATTAATATGTGAAAATCTATATATTTCTCATTTCTCTAGACAGGAAGCAAGCTTATGCCAACAATTTTTTTTCCCTTTTTTAAAAATACTTCTTAAAGACATGAACAACCAAAACTTGTATGTGCGTAATGGTTTAGTTTAGTTGAGTGTATTGTTCAACAGCATTGTAGAAGGCTTGGAAATTGCCAAATGGATGGATTACATGTGCTCTAGTTAATATGTATAATAATTAATTAGGGTAGTATAATGTTCAATTTATAAAAGAATTGTTTGATATGTAGTAATATTGTCATTGCAGACAGTTTTATTGGCATTTCAATCCATTTATAATGTGTATCATTTGTGGAACAGAATCTCCTTCTTTCTACAAACAACAACAATTCAACTTTGAAGATTGCAGATTTTGGATTTGCAAGGTAAAATCAATGTTATTTTCCTTCCTGGGAGGTAGCCTTTCAGTATTATTGTTGTCATTATTATCTTTTTGAAGTGATAAATTCAGTCATGCTATCGTACTGCACTTTGCCATAATGAATCCTTGAATTGCGATCCATGCAAATATGATATAATGCAGCAGCCCAGGCTAGCTTCTCAATCAACTTCTGAAAACTCTTCCAAGTCTTCTATTGAAAAAGCACTTTTTAGAACCATTTGCCAGCTCCTATGAGAAAAGGAACACTCAAAATAAAGGTGCTCAATAGACTCAATCTTGCCTCTACAGTAAACACACATCAAATGACCCTTGATTCACCAATTAGCAAGTATTTTCTTTCTTGTATGCTTATTCCTCAAAAACAAGCCAACAAATGAATGCATGCTTAGGATTTAGATAGGAACAGCATTAGGAAACCACACAATTCTCCACCAGGTGACAAGGCTTTTTGTCGCAAATTGCATTCCAGGTATTTCTACAATTAAATATTTTATTGGCAGCCATTAGCCACTCAACTTGATCATCCCTATGCAATGGCACCTCATGAAGCCTCCCTTGAACCAAAGCCAATTCATAAGACCAAGTTTTGAGCGAAGTTTTTTTTCTTCTCTCTTTTTCCATGGATTTTTTTTTGCCAATAAGAGTATGCTTTATACCTAAAATTGTCTTTATTATGTCCAAAAAAACCACAAGTTTTTTTAAAGTAACACTTGAAGTTCATAATATTGTGCCTTATGTCCCCTTGCTTTAGGTGCCTTCCTTGCTTAGACTTAGAGCTTTTGTTGGCACTCTAGTTTCTGGTGGTCAGGGGATGCTCCTAAAATTTGATGTACTAATTAGATCTTATTTTAATCATCTGGAATCCTTTTCCTTTTAGATAAATACCATTGGATTGAACTTGTGACCTCACCTCTCCATTCCCTTTTGGGGCAGAGGCAATGCCACTCGGTCCAAGGATTTTTTTTCTCCTGATTAAGCACATGCTTGTTACCTGTACCCTTTGATTCACCTTGGGAGTACATGTGTTGACAGGACATGACATTGGGAGGTTGTGGCATTCAAACACTTCATAATGTGGAATTCTTGGGAAAACAGGGAAAAAAAAAATCACTTGGATGTACTTTGCATCTGACTATCAATTGAGGGGGTTTTCCCTAGGTCATCTCTATTAAACTTTTCAATGTTCAGACATTTCAGTTTTCCTTTTGTAGATCTCTGCAACCTAGAGGCCTTGCAGAAACCTTGTGTGGTTCGCCTCTTTACATGGCACCCGAGATAATGCAACTTCAGAAGTATGATGCAAAGGTGACTTTTGCTCTTTTCATTTTTTTAGTTACTCATATGATTTCACGGCTTCTTCTCATTAACGTTGAACTGAATATGCAGGCAGATCTCTGGAGCGTTGGTGCAATTTTATTTCAGCTTGTTACTGGAAAAACTCCATTTACTGGAAACAATCAAATACAGGTTTGATTAGCTTCGCTTTTTTACATACTTAAAGTGGTTTCACATGGTGCGCAGTATTCTTACCTTATTGCTTTTAGTTTCAGTAGTAGTCCTTAAGTCTGGTTAAACTAGTCTTCATGCCTTTAGGATTTTCTTAATCCAACTGACTTCAATAGTGTGCGCTGTGCAGTTGCTGCAGAACATTATGAGATCAACTGAATTGCATTTCCCTCTAGATATCACGGATCTGAGTTCGGACTGCAAAGATTTGTGCCAGAAATTGCTGCGACGTAATCCAGGTATTTCAGATGATGTGTGTGTGAGAGATACCTAAGTAGGCCCAAGAGCAAACAGGCTATATCAGATGCTAAAGTTTGTATGCTTTTCAATAATTAGTATGTTGTCAAATGCATCAAATTTATATTTACTTGTCCAAAGAATTTTTTTTTTTGTATATTAGCAAATGGCCTAGAGGCGTGCAAGTGATAGAATTACTAACTCAATTAAGGGTTTCCTTCAAATTCTTTCAAGTATCAATCAAGTTATAATAATTGCCCAAGTTTTTTAAGAACCAGGAACTTAATTATGTGCCATAATTGCTATACCTTGATGTCAACTATATATGCATTGTTTGCCAATAAATATAGGACCTTCTTCACATCAATGTAGTTGGGCTTGGGCCAAAAAATCTGCCTTGATGTTAAATTGAGTTCAACTTAATTGCATTGACAATAATTGAGGATTGCATGTATTCATTGTGCCTGCTGATGCAGACTGGATGGGCATGTGACTGCTAATTTGGGTGGTTTTATGACATTTAGATTCATAACTATCCTTCATTCTACAAGTTTCTGATGCATTAGAAAGCATGGATTGCTTGAGACAAATGAGTTAAGGAACAATAAATACGAGCCCTAGGAATCTTGCCATATCTTCCCACTGATATGTGAGAGCCATAGGAAATTTGGTCTTATCTTCCAATGGATTATGAATTCTAATATGAAATTCACTCTTAATTCTAATCCTGTTTTGTGTCATTGTAATTTTCAGTTGAACGACTAACATTTGAAGAGTTTTTTAATCACCCATTTCTTTCTCAGAAGCAACCAGCTGAATCACTGAGGTAAACAATACAAAGTGCTTTGGTTTTGTGGTTTTGTCTCACTGTATTTATCAGTCTTGAAAATAATAAAAATTGCCTGTTGCGTGCTGAAGTAGGAGGTCTTCAAGACTACTGGATGAATTTCCTTCGTCTGAATGTAATCCTGTGAGGAGTATGGAGGAAAGTTCTCCAGATGATTGTCTTCCTTTCTTTTTAGATGATGATTCTAGTGGTGCAGAGGGGAGCCCATCCTTTTTAAAACGGAGGCCCTCGATGACGTCTACTTATGGATTTTCTCTTGATACAAAAGTTGATAAAAGGGAAGCAGCATCAACGACTTCTAATAACATTATTCCTACTTCCAGACATGGTAGTTCCACAGATAAATTGGAAAGTACTAGTCCTAAGTTAGACAGCCATAGACCACCCTCAAACAGAAATTTAATTGATCCTCTAAAACCTATGGACCAGAGATCATTTAACGCTAGATCAAAAGGTACCAAATCCCAACATGTTTTTGTTTTCCTTTCATGTCACCATATGATTTATCTGGATCCAGCATATGGTAGTAAGACATGGATTTTCATATTTTGTTGTCTTATTTTCATAGTTTCTGCTGTCATGGAGTCGCTAGAGTCAATTGATCAAGATTATGTTCTCGTGTCTGGACCTCCAATGGATGTGTCATCTTCCTCAGCAAGTGCTTCCAAGCCAAGCCATTCTCCATACAAGTCAGGGTCTCCTCCCCAAGCATTTGTTAATATGACTGACACATCAAGTGCTCCAATGCCAATCATTGGCACAGCTACGAGTAACCCATATCGCATTGAAAGCTTGGAAAATCAGAGCTCTGCTCCAGGGACTTCACAAGGATCAATGTCTATAGGAGATGCTTTAGAGCAGCCATCAACTCATTGCATGATGAGGATTAAATCATTACAACAGTGCGCATCTGCCATCACAGAATTAGAAAATGAAAAGGTGAGTCATAGCATTCCCATTTATGAAATTAATCTTGTTTCTTTAGTATTCCTTACACAAACCTGTAGAGAAGTTAAAAAGTGCATTTTGTAGAGAAATCAGAGTAGTAAATAATAAAATGGTCCCCTGTCCTCCCTCACCACACAGCCAATGAATTTAATGATACATGGTCTCTCAGTAGCACCTCACATGATATCTGGTCTCTTGATGGCATGGGCCTATGTCTGGCCCATTTACTAGGACTAGTTTAGTGGTTTCAATCTATTCCTTTGATAGAACTTGATTTCTCTCAATGTCAGCTATATGCTTAATTCATTTAGTGTTTCTAGGCCAGGTGTTGACCAGCTGACACAGAGGGTGGGATCTAGCTTGTATGACAGTGGGTCTTAATTCTCAGATGCAAATTCATCTGTATTATGTGATTTTAACAAACCACATATTTTCATATAGGTGGAGTGCCCCCCTCTGCCCGCCAAAAATCCCCTTATACTTAAATTAATGTTTTTTATTTTTCTATATTTGTGTGTGTGTGTGTGTGTATTGCTTCATTGAAAATACTAGAAAGGAAATCTGTCCTATTTTATTAATGCTTTTTGAGGTTTAAAAGTTATAATATATATATTAAAAAGGAAAATAAAGAAAAAAAACAATTCAATTGAAGAGAAAAAAATTAGTTACCTTTAAAAGGTGTTAAAACCTCAAATTTTGTATGTAATAATTTATTATGTTTCTTAGAAATGAGAGTCTAAGTAATAAAATTTGGAAATAAGTATAAATAAACTCTATAATTTGATACAGTTTTCAAGTTAAACTCCAAGGTTTTAGATGCACAAAGGGTTACTCTATGATTTTAATTTTTTTATAATTTAATCATTTTACAAGTTTAACAAAAACCAAACATAAGCCAGACTTGAGGTTATTTAATTAATAAAAATCATCACATGAGAATTTTATGTGGAATTTTGACTATAAAAAAATCACAGCACAACTTATTCATACATATTTAAAAAAAAAACCCTAAATAAACACAATATCATGGATATGCCATCTTTTATGAGTAAACATACTGTGTTTTTTTATAAGTAAGAAAACTTTTATTGAAAAAAGAAAGTCTACTTCATGCAAAATGAGGCACGAAGTAGCCAAAAGAATTACAAACAACAAAAATTTATGTACAAGAAAAAAGAGAATCTATAAACATTGGAATGGAATCACCTGAAGTGAGTCCCCAAGCATAAGACCGATAAAACAAAGTTCCTACAAACAAGGCTATGAGCTGGACCCCTGAACTCCTCAAGTCTTCAAATATTCGATTATTATGCTCCCTTCCAATGTTCCACATCACGCACAAAATTGTAAATATATTGCTTATTACCTATTTAAGTTGTATTTTATTGTCCAGATTGATATTAAGTATTTCATATGTAATGTGTTTGCATTGCGCATGTGCATAATGTGTATATCTACATATATCCGTTGGTGTATGGAGACAAATGTATGTTAGTTATAAATTTTGCCCCCATGAAGTCAAATCCTGGATCCGCCAATCATACTTAAATATACTTGGATGGTTAATTCATGGTAAACTTTTTCTTTTGTTCCCTTAAATATACTTGGATGGTTAATTCATGGTAAACTTTTTCTTTTGTTCCCTCAATACATGGTTGTAACCTGATAAATATCATATATCCTTTGACTATTGTTTTTAGGGTATAATTAAGTGGGACTAACTTAATCTTGTTCCCTCATTCTGTTTGTGCCTCATGCTGCTAGCATGACTTTCCTTCTGACATGCCTTACAGTACCACACTTTTTTTTTTTGGGGGTTTCTCCTGCTCAGGCTTTAATGAACTTGTTTATGTCTTCAAATTATAACAATATTTGTTTTTCAAAAAGATTGAGACAGGCAGGCAACTAGAAGCATTCTCAATACAACTTGTAATTCTTGCAATTTGGAAGCAAGCATTGCATATATGCCATACACAAGCTGCCTCAGCTATGGAAGGAAGTCCAAGCCAAGAGAGTACACGATTTAAAAGGAGCACCAGCAAGAAGTATGATAGTCCCGATGCAGAAGAACAACTTTCAGTTGGCAGCACTCAATTGCCGGAGGATATTGCCTCGCAGATTGAGAGAGAATTTCTCCTGGAAGTTGAACGTGCTGAAGAACTTGCTAAGGTCATTGAGCCTGGTATGACTTGATCCTTGGACTTATCTTAGAGCGTTTGCATCAACTTGTGCAAAATTTACTGTCTATTTTAGCATAAGAACTTACTTTTTCTATTTTACCTATTCACTTTTTAAAACATTCTACATTAGATTATCTATTTTACATTACATTTCATTAAAATATCAAATTTTCTCGATTTTTTTCTCTTTCGTCACACACATAACAACCACTATCCACCCTCTTCCTTCATCATTGGGATACATAAAGAAAGAAAAAAATAAAAAATGAATGGTACCAGTATAAATTTACATGGTTACTGTAGCAAACTTGTAAATCTACACAATTATACACTGACTGATGTGGATCATTTTTGGGAAAAACTCTATAAGATTTACACATTTTTCTATTATATTCCCACTGATGTAAGTGATCTTATGATGCATAAAGTTTTTCTGTCTCCATATATCATCAGCGATTCAGCATCAGTGTTTTAAGTGTTTGTAGCCTGTAAGATAATATGTTTTTCACTTTTGCTCTTATCCTTTTATCAAATCCATTTCACTGATGCCTAAACTTCTACAATAGTTCTTTAACCATTTTATTTGATGACTTTCTGAATTTCAAATTGTTATCTGGGTGTTGTGAAGACTAAAACTGTCATAATACATACACGTGTTATATTATGTCAGAACTCCGCACTTAAGCATGTTTGGGTGAGAGTAGTATTAGGATGGGTGACCTCCTGGGAAGTCCTTGTATTGCACCCCTTTCTTTTTACTTATCAAAAAATATGTGTGTATGCCATGTTAATGGCTTTTATTGTTTAATGTACCTACAACTCATTGGGACTGGGGTCCTATGAGCTAGTGGTTGTAAGTGCTGCATGCCTCAAATGGTGCTTTTTGTTTGGGCCTTAATATCAATATTGGTGCACATTTATGGTATGGGGAGCTTTCTGTGTCATATATCATTTCCATGTCAGGGATTCTGGGTGCTTCTATTCATCTATTTTGTCTGTTACAAATATGTAAAGAAGGAAGCTTTTTACTTATCCAAAAAAAAAAAAAAAAAAATGTAAAGAAGGAAGCTTTTGTGGTTTCATTCTAAACTGTGTAATGTTTCTACATGTCATGATTCAGGCAATACAGAGATGCCAGATGCAATGGAGACAATATTCCAAGCTGCCCTTGCTTTTGGGAGGCATGGAGGCGTGAGTATTCTCTCTCTCTCTCTCTCTCTCTCTCTTGCTTAGAAAAAAAGAAGAAGAGTATTTACTTTTCTTTTTCCTGCATTTAGTTGTAGTTAACACTCGCTAACTAGTTGGCAAGGCAAGTTCTTATGTTCATGCATTGTATTCATGCTTGTAGAACTCTTAGGTCCATTTACTTAGTAGGGTTCAGCAGTTTACTCTGTTTAGACAATTTACAGCCCCTACAATAGCTATGCGTCTGAAGTGAGTAGCTCCAAAAAGAAAAAAAAAAAAGTAATAAGAAACTTTATTAAAAAGAAAATGACTCCTCTACTACACAAGAAGCGTACTGGAAATGCAGTAAGGTTTCAATTTACAAGTGTGCAAGAATTTTAAAAGAGTGGAGCTCAAATGTCCTGGGTTATATTTATCTATTCAAACAAGGACCTCAAGACAATCATCTTAAGCTCCATCGTCTATCGTTTAAGACCTTAAAAAAACATTAATAGGAAATTCTGTATCTTGTTTGCAGTGTTAGACCAATTATCTGTTGACATGTCCTAGTTGTGTGTCCATTTAGGCTTGTCTCATTCAAAGTCATGCTCCATCAAATATAACATGTAATAAGCTCAAAATTACCTTGTATAATTGATGTGGAAGTACTAAGAAAATTATATTTTATTTTAGTCTTATTTAATTTTGGAAGTCAATTGAGTTGAAACTTTTTCCAATGGCTTTGTGTTGACTCCAACCAATCCTAGGTGTTGATTCCTATGTTTCTATTTCGCTTGGTGCTGATTTGAAGCAAACCTAGGTGTTGATTCGTAGGTTATTTTAATATTATTTTTCTTCAAATTTGGTGTTGCATCAAGTTTTGGTTTTGTCCTACATCAATGATGCTGTGGAGAAAAGCAGGGGTAGAGATGCAAAATGGAATGCATTCACTTTTACATGGTATTGCTTCGAGTCCCTTATATATAAATAAATATAAATATAAATATAAATATATATATATATATATTTGTTTGTTTGATAGGTAATTACACACACACACCCAATGGGATTTGGTGCTTGACTCTTGAGCTCACCCTCCAGTTAGCACAGGCAAGGGAAGGAGGTGTTAGCTAAGCTAGACCTCACCTTTTTTCTCTTTTGATAATTCAATAGTTGGGAGGGAGGGGGGTTTCACCCCTGGATGGCTCCGTTGGAAGGCTCTTGGCCCTCACCCTTAGAATTATTATCTTACATAAATAATCAAGGTAATGAAACAATGATCTCAAATCTAACTTAAAGGGTAATATGTTAAATATGGTCTTTAGAAAACATTGTAAGTTCATAATATGTTACCATCCAAAATTTTCACTATTATTGAGTGATAGATCGACTTATAAAAAAATAAAAATAAAAGAAGGTGAGTGATAGAAAATGTTTTCTTTAGTTACTCATTGAGGATTGTTGTCTTGTTTGTTTGGTAGGTTAAGGAGCTCATGGGTGATATGGAAAAAGCAGCAGCATTGTATTCAAAAGCTGTGCGTTTGTTAGCTTTCCTTCTAGAGGAAGCACCATCCCTCATTCTCAATCCGCCGTTCTCTCTCACAAACTCAGACCGGTATAGGCTTAGAACTTACATTGAGGTCATTAATAACAGGCAAGGTTATTCAAGGTCTCAGCGGATGGCTCTTCTGAACACCCCCTTAGAAACAAATGAAGTTTAGGTACCATTTCTTGATTCCTCGTTTCGTTTTACTCTGTAAAATTATTTGTTTGTACAGTTATTCTTTGAGTGACTGGGGGGGTTGGGATGTTGAAATAGTTGACCTGTACTGGGATAGGCTGTTGTAATATTACATTTTTGTGATTCAAAGAATGGTGAAATGTGCATTCGTTCTACATTCAATGCACTCTCTGTTCAGATTATCGGTGCAGTAGTTATTATATTTAGAGCTCACCATCTTACAGTTGATCCAGTCGTAGCTCGTAAGTCGTAACTTCTGATTGGTTGAACTGGAAAATGTATACAAGTTTGAAATTTCGTTAGTGCGATATGGGCTGTGGGTTTTTTTTTTTTTGAGAAAGGATATGGGCTGTGTTTTGAAAGGAGATATTCTGACTTGTATTTTTAAGTTTATTAGCTTTGCCTAAACTTTGTTACTGTTAATGATGGGCAAAAATATAATTTTAATGGTGGCCCTTATTAGAATCAATAAGAAATTATCACTTAGGATTTATTGAGAAAATGTTATGAATGTAACATTTCTCTCTCTCTCTCTCTCTCTCTCTCTCTCTTTCACAACATTTTTACAATAAATTCTAAGTGATAAATTATTGATTTTTAGTCACAAATGTAGTTGTGGTCAATGGCTACAACTCTACTTAATATGTTTTTATTGAAAGTGAATTTTGAGCAATCTACAGTTGGATTACATTTTTTTTTATATTTTTTCTATGCTTGCAAAATTTCTAAAAAATAAAAAGGGATAATTACAATTTGCCCACCTGTGGTTTGACCCGATTTCTATGTGCCTACCTGTGGTTTAAAGTTTGACACTTTGCCCACCTGTGCTTGTTACCGTTACCCAGTCGTAACCCACCTCTCCTTCAGCCGTTACTCTAACACATGATATGTCAAAAACAAAAGCCTAAACGGATCAAAAGACTCCTCACATGAAGAACATACACAAATATGAAGAACATTAACCCAGCAAACTAATACAAATCAAATCAAGTAATATCATCCAACTTGCTCACCAAATTAACTTGCTCACCAAATTAAGATCCCAGATCCAAGGCAGTAAATTTATAAATAAATAAATAAATAAAAAGCAAATTGCAACAGCACCCAAAAACAAAAAGCAATTTCCAAACCCCATTTCAAAAATCATACATTACAGCACAGAGAAAGAGCGAGAGACACACAGAGAAAGAGCGAGCGCGAGAGAGAGAAAGAGTGATCTGCAAAACTAAACCCAAGCATGGACCGCCTCTCGGAGAGAGACAGAAGAAGCAAGCGCACCAGAGACGATCGCGACCGAGACCACAAGCACCGATCGTCTCACCACCACCACTCTTCTTCTTCTTCTTCTTCTTCTTCTTCTCACCGCCGCCGATCTGGTCGAGAGGGCTCTCATGAGGATCGAGAAGGAAGCAGAGACCGCGATTCGAAGCGCGGGAATGAGAGCGAAGGGAGTAGAGAGAGGGACAGGCGAAGGGAGGAGCTCGAGAGATTGTACGATAGGGATGGGTTCGTGGAGAGGCGGCATTCTTCATCGCACAAGAGGAAAGAGAGAGGCGCGAGCGAGGAGAGTCCGTGAAGACGATGTTCGCTTCTATGATGCTCTCGTTGATGGGGTCTTCTTCTCTCTCTGTCTCTCTCTCTCTTGGTTTGGAAATTACTTTTTGTTTTTGGGTGCTGATGCAATCTGCTGTGTTTTTGTAGATTTACTGCCTTGGATCTAGGATCTTAGTTTGGTGAGCAAGTTGGATGATAATGCTTGATTTAATTTGTATTAGTTTTCTGGGTTAATGTTCTTCATATTTGTGTAGTATCTTCATGTGAGGAGTGTTTTGATCCGTTTAGGCTTTTGTTTTTAACATATTATGTGTTAGAGTAACGGCTGAAGGAGAGGTGGGTTACGGCTGGGTAACGGTAACAAGCACAGGTGGGCAAAGTGTCAAACTTTAAACCACAGGTAGGCACATAGAAATCGGGTCAAACCACAGGTGGGTAAATTGTAATTATCCCAAATAAAAAATTAATAGCTATCATTATCTAGCGTTTAAATTTCAAGTTATTTTAATTTAAAATTATGCATAAAAAGTAAGTTTATAGATCGAATAATAAATAACAACTGATTGACACAAAATTTGAAATATGTATTAAGAACATAAAGCATGTTTTATATTTTTGCTGTAAAATAAAGTGTGTTAAGAATATAAATAACAAACAATCCAATAATTAGATTTTAAAATATGTAATGTTAATTTTTTTTTTAGTGAGAGTTATAGTCATTGGTTACAACTAAGTTTGTAACAAATGACATACTTATAATTTATCTAAGATTCTAAATTATTTTTATTTTTATACACTCAAATTAATCTAACTGCTTCGGAATAGTGTCAATGCCCTGACATTTATTGTATCACTGTGTTGCGTGTAAAAATACAAACAACCAAAAGCTTCCCGTATAGCTAATTGTCCCAAACTAAACAGACCGGGCCTCTAACAGACTAGGCCCAGATTAGCCCAATCTGGAGTGATTAACCTTATGCTGCAGAAGCTCAGAGCCAAACTCCCGCTGATTCCAAGAAGTTTTTCTTAGAATAGCGAGGAAGGATGGACAAACTAGTGAGGAAGGCCCAAAGATTTGATGACGCCTTAGATCTGCATAATCTTTTCCATCTTCCGTAATGCTTGCTTGTGTCCTTAAGGAGGAACAAGTTTTGATGATTATGAAGAATTTGCTTACGGTATACCATAAACACATTAGCTGGGTGATACCCCACTCTTATAACATTTATTAATGCTGGCACACAGATTGATGATGTTATTGCCATCATCACTTTGAAAAATGAAGAAGCTACTGGGGACAATTTTTTTAAAGGACACACGCTTTGTCACACACTTTATCACAATTTATACATTTGTCAACTTGTAATTAGATTACGTCATTTCTATATGGGGTCATCACTGGTACTTGATGAAAAGTAATCCAATCACCACTTAATACATGTACAAGTTGTAATAAAGTTTTTTTAGAATTTTTATCCTAAGAATGGTAAATTTTCTACTGCAAGTTTGAATATCAAGGCCCCTCGAGGTGTCTAATATTGACAAACCTATACCTTACCAAATGCCCTACTCCACTCTCTTGAAAAGTCTTCACAAACTCTATATGACGTTAAGCAAGTGTTCCAGAAAATACAAGCTAAAGTTTTCCTCAATCCATTTGAGCTTAAATTGATTCCAAACCCAACCCTACTTCGGTGAAATATGACCTAAAAGTGTGACTATATCACCAGGGACCCATCCATCCCACATATTGTTGTCTAGCCTTAAAAAACACCTCCACCCAACCAACCAAACATTGCCACCAACCCCTTGCCTAAGCTCAATCACCGTAATCCTCAACATGTTATTGTTATCACCCCAAACTACCTTAGAGGAAGTTTAAATAAGGTAAGCCGTCAACTTGATTTGGTAGATGGATATAGTGGAATACAACATTTAGCCTACTATAAATACTCTTTAATGGATTCATTGTAAAATATGAAAAATTATTGAGTACTTTCAGAGTACCATAAATATATACCTTCTCTTTCACATAAATTGTGGATCTCACTATGAATTTAATTAGTGGGATCTGCAATTATGTGAGAGAAGGGAGTTTGCATTTATGATACTCCAGAAGTACTCAATAATTTCCCGTAAAATATAGAGCTTCATAGTAAGATGTAACCAGTAATGACTTTTTACTGGAGATATAGGCTTCTAAGGATAAATGACATTAATTTCCTACTTTTTCCCTTCTCTTTCTTTATGTATTATTTATTTTATTTTTCATATTTTCTCATATACACTATCAGTGTATAATAATTAATTAATTATGTCCAACTTTTCGAATTTGCTATTAGGAATATGTTTTTTCTAGGGGGGCCAATCCATGTAGTCAGAGAACCCTACCTCAACGCTGCGCAAACGCAACCCCTAATATGAATTGCTACACTTAGATGAAGGCCATTATAAAGCTCTTTGAAGGGAACTGGTTTGTTTGTTTGTTTGTTTGTTTGTTTTTTTTGTTTTTTTTGTTTTTTTGTTTTTTTTTTTTTTTTGAGGAAATATTTGAAGGGAACTTGGTTGGCCCATACTCCTTAAAAAATAAGACACCGAATCATGACCTAGAAGCAAAAATAAAAAGGTTTGATACTATAATATTTGGTGCAAAATAAAACAGCGCATATATTCACATAAGAGGAAAATTGATGCTCCAAATTAACGAATATAGATTATAGAATATAAGTTCACCGTCGAGAATAACCAAAAAAAAAAAAATTTTATTGAATTACTTTGTTATAATTTATTATAACGAATATATTCATCATTGAAAATTAAAAAAAAAAAAACAATTATTTTTATTGAATTACTTTGTTATTTCAATGTTCAAAACTCAATGCATCTCTTTATTCAGTAAAACAAACATGATAAAACTTTGTTGTTTACATAAAAACTAGCATCATATAATTCATATTTAATTACAATGTTTTCTTTTAAATAGTGATATTACTAATTAATGGTAAATTACAAAAACCTTCATTGAGATTTAGGAAAATGATATTCCACCCTAAAATTTAAGGGAATTGACACTTTCTTCCCTTGAGTTTTGAAAAAAATCAACGCATTAGTCATTTCATTAATAACAATAACATAATTAAAAAAAAAAAATTTGATGTGGAATATTTTAAATTTTGAGTAGTGATTCTAGTGAAGTGTGTGTGTACTTTAAGATTTGTAAAGGCAAAAAGAGAATTATCGAGATAGCTGGATTTTTGGACCTCTTAGAGTTGTTGGAAGTGTTTTTGTTTTTGGAAGTTTGGTGACAAAGAGCGGTGGCGTTTAATCTAAAAAGCATTCACTAACCATAATGAAGGTATGATTAATGGAGTCTTTTCAAAAGATTTGAAATATTCTATTATTCCTATTAAAGGAATAACTAATATGTTAATTTCTTCTAAACCTTAAGAGAGGAAAGTGTCATTTCTTTTAAGTTTTGGTGGTACAATGTTATTTCCTAAAACTTTAAAGGAGGTTCTTACAATTTATTCAATTATCAATTCGTCTCTTAAGCAATTTCCAAACACAAAACAAAAAAGAGGACTTGGCATCTACTAAGATGAGCAAAACAACAACATTTATGACTCTGTGATTAGACGTGACATCTCAACTTGGGCAATAACAAATCTAGAGGATATTAACAAGGAACCTTATACTACTAATTATAGATATAGTATAGGATCCCTAATACTCCATCCGTCACTCCAGAATTATTAATTAAAAACGTAGCAATGATGAATTATAATCAAGGTATCTCAAGTAACAAATGCATAATTTTTTTAAAAAAATTTATTATATACTCAAAATTTCATAAAATCTCACGGAATAAAATTACAAACAATATTTTTACAATAATATCGTAACAAAGTACAGATAACTAAATATTAGCGGTTAGTAAAAAAATAATGTTAATAAATAATAGTAGGCTCAAATAAAAACTAACAACAACTTATTACTTAAATTTTGTTACGAAATTGTTATAAAACTGTTGCGTGCTAGTACTCAATTCCGTGTTCATATCGACTTGAACCTTGTGGTGGAAGGCGAAAAAGGACAAATTCTATTCTATGATAGCAGTGTTCTATATATTTTTGTTGCATCAAATAATTTAAAAGCAGGAGGTTCCCACCCACATGCTTGTAAATGTATTATTTTCGTAACCATCGTAGTCACGTGCGATGACTGAATGAATAAACAGCAATACCTTTTCTCACCCCGAATATATACGGTGCCGCCACCCACCTATCGTCTTCAACGTCTCTATTATTTTTTCACTCTCCACTCTCAGTTTCACTCTACCGAGTCTCCACATCCCTCACTTGTGCGCTAAAAGTCCATTCAAATACCTCAACTTTCCTTTATCAAAAAAAAAAAAGACCTCAACTTTCCTTTATTCCAAACAAGGTACACACTCTTTTTCCTCTCCTCTTAATGAATCCTTTGTGACTTTACTGATTTTGATCAGCTCGCTACTGTGTTTTTGTGTGTAATTACAGTGTGGTTTGTAGAAAAAAAAAAAAAAAAAAAAAAAAATGGGGTGTGGGAATTGCTTAATAATTTGTCGAATTCTCTGAGTGTTGGTAATGGCTGGTGGGTCATCGAGTGTTGGGTTTTTGAGAAGCGAGGTTGTTTTGGGGGAGATGTGGAGTCAGAGTGTGGTTGTAGAGAGTGTGAGAGTCAGAAATGTGGTCAAGGTGGTGGCTTTGCCAGTGTTGTGTAGAAAAAATAGGAGGGTTGTGGTGGCGAATGTTTCAAAATCAAACCCACTTGGTGAATCGCAGTCTGGTGTGGCCTCTGTTTCGGTTTCGAAAGGAGGAGGTAATAGTGATAGTGGTAGTGTTGTAGGGAAAGATATTAGGATTTTGGAAACTGGGTTTGAAGTAAAAGCTGATAATGATGGGAATGGTGGTGGGGATGTGCTGGGTGGAAGTGGAAATGGGAGCTTTAGCAGTGGTGGAGGAGGTGGAGATGACAATGAGGATGACAAAGAAGAAGATGAGTTTGGGCCAATTTTGAAGTTTGAAGAGGTGATGAAGGAGACAGAGGCTAGAGGGGTTAGCCTTCCTTCGGATATGTTAGAGGCCGCGAAGAGCGTGGGGATTCGCAAATTGCTTCTTCTTAGATATTTGGATATGCAGGTATGACTTTATTAAAGTTTCTGTTTTATCTTGTTTTTTTTTAGTGCCTGTATCATTAATAAGTTTTTTTCCCCAACCAGTGATTTTGTTAATTGAATTGTAGGGGTCAGTCTGGCCTCTGGGTTTTGCAATGAAGTCATGCTCTATGCTTCGGAATAGAATGTTGGCTGATCCATCCTTTCTTTTTAAAATTGGAACTGAGGTTTGTTTATCTTGTTTGGATATATATTCAATACACATATTTTGTAGAAATAGAATTATGCTATATCTGCCAACTTTTATCTTGGAGTAGATAGTGTTGTCAACTCTGTTGCTCAGGACGTAGTATTAGATCACTCATGCGTTAACTTGGTATGCACCATGCAATAAACTACCCAATTTAGTAAATTTTTATAAATAGAGTATTGGAATACAAAACCTGAACTTTGCAAATTGTGAAAGCAGTTAATAAGGCATTTTTGCACTAGGCAAGTTAGACTGTCAAGTGCCCTTCCCATTTTATACAGGTTAAAGGCCCTTCCAAAGTTGTGGCCAACTTCCTGTGTCACTTGAATTGGTCATATGTGAGGGTCTCCATATGTGTAACGTCTTAGAACACTGTCGATTTGGTTGTCATTCGTATATTTTTATGTATGAATCTTATCAACATTGATGTAACGTGATACAGATAGTCATTGATTCTTGTTGTGCTACGTTTGCGGAAGTTCAAAAAAGAGGCAAAGACTTTTGGGCAGAATTTGAGTTGTATGTTGCGGATCTGTTGGTTGGAGTGGTGGTTAATGTTGCTTTGGTTGGTATGTTGGCACCCTATGCTCGTATTGGGGGACCATCTGTATCTAAGGGATTCCTTGGACGAATGCAGCATGCTTATGGAGCTCTTCCTAGCAGGTTATTAGCTCATGCCAAGGGTGTTTTTTTAAGCTCAGACAAAGAAAAGTGTTCAACTATTTTCCTCATAAAGAAATGTTTCAACTTTCTTGTTCTGGATGCAGCCTTTGTAAAGTTGTGATTGAGCTTTCAATCACACATTTATCTTGCATTCTGAATACATATTCGTATTTGTTCTGTCTCAAATACATATTCAACTTTAGAATCTAGGTAAGATTTTAGTAAGGCTTTTAAGTAATCTTCTTGTGCAGTGTATTTGAAGCAGAAAGACCAGGATGTAGATTTACCGTAAAGCAGAGAATTGGTACATATTTTTATAAGGTAAGTTATACATATCTGTTCTGAAACATGGTGGAACTTCTGACATATTTATAATTGTTGACTAACCAATTCTGTTTCCAGGGTATTCTGTATGGAATAGTTGGCTTTGGATGTGGCATTATTGGCCAAGGGATTGCAAATTTGATCATGACTGCCAAGCGGTATACTTCCTATATGCATCCTTCCTTTATATTTGTCACATGCTAACCGCTGCTCTTGCTCTTTTAGCAATTTTAAATAGTGGTTGGTATGTAGTCATTTTATTTTTTCTTCCCATCAATTATTTGAGAATCTTTGTATTCTTTGGGCATTTTCCACTTTTTGGTATGGTGCATTACTGATGCTATCATTCATATGGCAGTTACTAAGTCAGGAACCCAGTTGCAGTTCTTTTTGCTGCAAGTAATCCATGATAAGCCATATCATGCTGTCTTCCACTTAAGGGAAATGGAAGAACATGTTTGCTTTGCTTATTCCATTTCTGACGAGACACAGAATACACGTTCAAAAAAAAAAAAAAAAAAAAAATTTCAAGAAGCTATGCTTTCACTTTAGGCTTCTATCTTGTGCACGTATTTATGACCGCTTGACTGGTAATAGTCCTGCTAGTAATTTTACTGGTTAAAAGTATTCTCTGCAATTTGTAATGAAATCTGTTTTAAGATGATAATATATAGGAATTTTTCTTAGAAACCATTTCTTCTTGAACTAAAAAGTGGATATGTAAAGTATCCACTATTGTGTCTAATGTAATTCCTGTCATATTATATCTAAGGCTGTGATTGGCGCCCTATATCTAAAGGGTTGGATTGGATTGAATTGAATTGACTATTTTCTGTACTGTGCTTGGAAAATTCTTTGATTATATTAAATAGTGAAAATATCTTACTGAAATTTTCTGCTAGTGGATTGCGGGCGGTGGTAAATATTGGAGTTGGAAGGGATTTGTTTAAAAAAAGAAAGTAATTATTGTTGGTTAACCATCACCAACAAGCATAAGTGCACAGCAGTTGGCCGATGATGGCAAATTCACATGGCTGGCAATTCTCTGCTGGCAGAAAGATTTAGCGATCAGCGGTAATCTTGAGATCGTTTGTGGTGACCTCAAGGTGGCCAAATTGCAACTTTTGGACAAACTGATAGGGTGACATATTATCCCCACAGGCTGTATACAATAATACCACTTACATCCTTGTGTTGTTGTGTATGTCACATGGGAGATTAAAAATTCCAAAGGGATTAGTATATCCAATCCAATTGGTCATGCAAAATTAATAGATATGAATGGTTTTGTCCAATCCAACCTCTATCACGTTGCATCAAACACTGCCTGAGAACAATATCTTTTACAAGAAATAGCTAGTTTGTGGTTTTTTTCCAAATGAAGTGACATTTCATCTTTTAGTGTATGTGGTTTTCTTTTCTTCTAGTGGAACATTCCTCACCATAGTATTTCTCCATATGTCAGGAGTATAAAAAAATCAGAAGACGACATTCCTGTGCCACCACTTTTGAAGAGTGCTGCTCTGTGGGGTATGCCTTACTTCACTGTTTAGATTTGCTACAAGTTGTCAGGCTCATTTCCTTAAATATGATCTTGATACAAGTTTTTGGTATCTCTGAGCTGGTACATATTTTATTGTTGTTACTAGTTCCTCATCAGTTTTGAGAATATCCAAAAGGTTTTGGTTTGGTATGTTTCCTTGATTTTTACTAACTTTATTGAAGTTGTTCCTTTCTCTTTGAGTTTGTTTTCTCTTCCAATTATAATAGCTCAAACTCTGGATTTGATGCTAATTGTATATATTTTGCAACATCTGAGTTAATGTGACTGCCATGTTGTGAATCTTGGAGCTGATTTGTCGCAAATTGATATTCCTGGTATTGGACATCTAGCTGTGAGGTCAACGACTCAAACTTTTTCTACTAGACAAAACAGAGATAAAATTTAGAGATAGTGGGACTCTGGGAGGGCTCCTCTGAGGCTATAGTTGTAGATTTGCCTTCAGTCTGCACTGCACTGGAGCTGAGCTACTAAAAATTTCTGTCCAGCAGGGGTCTTCAGCTTATTTATGAACTGTATTCAGTAATACTAGGATTGAGGAATTATGTAGGCATTTTATGATGGTAAAATGTACTCAAGTGTGCTTGACGGGGTATTCAATCTAGATTCCATTATCAGAATGCCTTAACTTTTACCTATAAAATGAAAATGATAAGCTTCTATTCCCACTGAGCTATTGCAACTTTACAGCAGGAGCATGACATACTTCTGGCAATAGTCCTGCTGTAGGTACTTACCATTGAATCTCACAGCTCTACACAGAGAGTATTGTTGCCAAAAAGTGAACCAAGATCCATTGCACTGTTTGATAATTTCTTGTAGCTGGTGCAGTACCGGTGGAAAACTTGTGTTTGATGCAGCCATGTTTTATTGCAGTTTTTAATGTTTCCTGATTTGCCACATATTCACCATTTTTGTCCAAGACAAAGATTGGGTCCTAAGTCCAAACATGTTTGAAGCATATTTTCCATCCCTATTAGGCCATTTACATGGTGATTTATAAGACTATGCATGTGTATTATTTAAACAAGTCACACGACTTATTAAAAAAGTTATGTGACCACAATTACACATTGATGGTCTCTTCAATCGCCGCATACTGGGTTGAAGCAAGATAGCTCCAAACATGTTTGGAGCCAAACTTTTTCCTTTTGTCCATGATTTTTCTTTCCTCTTTTGTAGTACAGACATGTTCTATGTTACCTACCTTGATTATTCATTTCATATTGACTATTACTACATTTTGGTGCTGATTGCCTTCTTTATTCAAACTTATCTTCTAGCTCTGAGTGTTAACTAATTTTGAAATAGTTCTTTAGTTTTAGTTGCCATCTATATAGCCTGTGCTCTCAGCGATAACTTGAGGTTTAATTGTCATGCATCTACTCTTTTCTGCTGATTGGTTATTGTTCTCTCCAATCTTGCAGGTGTATTTCTTGCAGTTTCTTCCAACACCCGTTATCAGATCATCAATGGACTGGAACGTTTGGTAGAAACATCTCCTATAGCAAAGCAGGTTCCACCTGTTGCAATGGCTTTCACAGTTGGTGTGCGATTTGCCAACAATGTATATGGTGGGATGCAATTTGTGGACTGGGCTAGATGGAGCGGGGTACAATAATTATGGCGTCTCAATTTTTAGTTGAAGTTTTTTTTTAGGGGGACTTAATTTTTTTCATTTTATGTCTGGTACTCTTTATTCTATTGGATTTTTATTATGTACAATTTCCAAATCTAGAAATGCTAGCAGAGGGCTGTTTTATCCTTGGAGTTTACATAAGCCCCAATGCAGTTTGATCTTTCAACCAATTGGCCGAGATTTGTATTATCGTTTTGTTATTTCTTCTCTCCTGGGACTAGAGGTCACCAATTAGTAAGTTAGTCTACCCTGAGTTTCTTTTAAAGGAAGAAACTGAATTCTTTTTTTTTTTTTTTTTTCTGAGAAACTGAAACTGAATTCTGATAGTACCCAATCTTGTCTATCTTCTACTAGGCTTTTAATTTTTCTTTATCCTAGGTCAGTGTGAATGGTTTGCAAGTCCTTAACATAATCATGACAAAGGGCCCAATAAATCCTTGAAGTCTACATTTTTGAGTCACACTAATGATTCAAAAGTACTAATTTCTTTTTGATGGGATGAAATTGATTAGTAGTCCTGATTCATTTGAAGGATAGCTAGGGTCTCATATTTAACAACATACTCAAACTGCCCTGGTTACTCTATAACTCAAAAGACGTTGATCAGTCTCTGAGAAGTAGGAAAAGTAGCTGCAACTGATTGGTTCTAGATTTGGTCTTCTTACCACGCATGACTGGGTAGATTATAGGACTCCCCCCACACCACAAAAATCGAACAACACTCCTCTATTCTACCGTTAGTGTTCAACTTTATCTTTCACAAATTGTGGTATATCATGTTTCTGATTTCTTTTATAAAAAAACTCTGGTTATGTTATAATTAAAAAAAAAAAAAAAAATCTAAAATGAATACGTGGCAAGTTGTGACAGGGGAACGTGGCAAATTGTGACAGTGGAATATAGCTTGTATGATAGTGGGTTTTAGTTCTCAGATGCAAATTCATCTTTATTATGTGATTTTAACATACCGCCTATTTTCATATAGGTGGAGTGGCCCCCTGCCCGCCCAAAATCCTCTTATACTTTAATTATTATTATTTTTTTTTCATCTTCTATATTTTTGTGCGCTTGTATAGCTTCATTGAAAATAGTAGAAAGGAAATCTTTCCTATTTTCTTAATGCTTTTTGAGGTTTAAAAGTTATATATATATCAATGGAAGAGAAAAAATTTAGTTACTTTTAAAAGGTGTTAAAACCTCAAATTTTGTATGTAAAAATTTATTATGTTTCTTAGAAATGAGTGTCTAAGTAAAAAAATTTGGAAATAAGTATAAATAAAGTCTATAATTTGATACAGTTTTCAAGTTAAACTCCAAAGTTTTAGATGCACAAAAGGTTACTAAATGATTTTAATTTTATATAAGTTAAACATTTTACAAGTTTAACAAAAACCAAAACATAAGCTGTACTTGAGGTTTATTTAATTAATAAAAATCATTGCATGAGAATTTATATGGAATTTTGACTTTAAAAAAAATTGCAGCACAACTTATTTATATATATTTTTCATGGACATGCCATTTTTTATGAGTAAACATACCGTGTTTATTTTATAAGTAAGAAAAATTTTATTGAAAAAAGAAAGACTACTTCATGCAAAATGAGGCAGGAAGTAGCTATAAGGATTACAAACAACAAAAATTTATGTACAAGAAAAAAGAGAATCTATAAATATTGGAATGGAATCAATTGAAGTGAGTACCCAAGCACTAGACCAATCAAACAAAGTGTCTACAAACAAGGCTATGAGCTGGACCCCTGAACTCCCCAAGTCCTTGAATATTCGATTATTACACTCCCTTCAAATGTTCCACATCTAGCACAAAATTGTAAACATACTGCTTACTACCCATATAAGTTTTATTTTATTGTCCAAATTGATATTAAGTATTTTATGTCTTATAAAAAAAAGTATTTTATATGTAATGTGTTTGCATTATGCGTGTGCATAATGAGTTGATAGGCCAAAAATGTATTGACCATTCGTAATGAAATTAATTGATTAATTAGCAAGTTTATTAATTAATCAACTTAACATGCAAACGCGTGGTAGCACAAACAAATCATCAATAACTAAAGTATGCAGTGGAAAATGAATTGACACGGTAATTTGTTTACGAATGAAGAAAACTTACACAGCAAAAATCCCATCAGGTAATTTTAAGGTCACCATTCCCGAGAATCTACTATTATCACAACAAGCGGTTACAAGTAAATGAATCCCAGTACCTTATACCAACCTACAATTGAACCCTTATCCCAATACCCAATTGGACTTGTTCTGTAGTGACAATCTCTCATTGTAATGCATGGCTCCTGGTACGTGACTAACCAATTGCGCGGATCTCAGTAAGTAACTTCAATCATCAACTAAAGAACGTTGTTGGCTGCAAAGTTTTTCAGTTCATCACATGATGAAGATTGAGAAGCTCCTTGGTTACAAAACCCTATGGTGCACAAACACTGCAGTTTCTTCACAAAAAAGATGAACTCGGGCAAATTTGGTCTCTGGTCACAAATTGCTTCAACAAACTTTGCTCAACACTTGTGCAACTTGTTCCCACGTTTGACAGCCCTTAAAATAATCATTTTATATGTCTAGGGTTGTGAGAAAAGGAAGCCTAAACATACAGTCACAGATTGGAAGGAAACAGAACAGAAAAATCTATTTTTCTTAAATCTTGACAGATAGCTATCTGTTGAGCTACTATCAAGCCACGAGGCTAGAACAGCTCTTCAAGCTCGATAAATGCTAGCTGTCGAGCTTTAATGACTAATCTTTTGCCCCATTAAATCAAATCCTAGATCCGCCATTCATACTTAAATATACTTGACGGTTAATTCATGGTAAACTTTTTCTTTTGTTCCCTCAATACATGGTTGTAACTTGGAACATGATAAAGATCATATGTCCTTTTGACTTTTGTTTTGAGAGTATAATTAGGTGGTGGGACTAAATTTGTGCCCTTTCGGTTCAACTTTTAAGACCAAAAAGAACGTTTGCGTTATTGAAATACAAATTTATGCGTTTGCGCAACGGACCTTGAGGGTTCGTTTAGATTGAACTTATTGTTGTTGAAACTGAAAACTGAAAATACTGTAGCAAAATAATTTTTAAATGTGTGAATAGTACCGTGGGACCCATTTTTAATATTTTTTTAGTGCGTGAACGTGCTGTGAACAATGATACACAGTGCGTGAACAGTCTTTTTTGTCCCCTACACAGTGAACCCATGTGATGTTACTGTTCACGCGCAGGGGAAAAAAAAAATCTGAAAATGCGAAACTTGTAAACGCAGACACTGAAACCAAAGGACATTTGAGAGTCGCAAGTATGTCCTAGTGTCCTACAATGACTTCGCATGTTATCGTATTGTTATATCAAAATTACCCTTACCTTTTTCTTTATCTCTCCATTTTACCCCGTACTTTCACAAATAAATACACAAAGGAAATTTATCCCAAAAAAAAAAAAAAAAAAAGGACGAGAGGGGACACTCTCGCCCAACACAGCTTTCAAATTTGTTGCCGTTATTTTCGTTGTGGATCGAACCCTAGCTATATAGGTGTGTAATAAATCAAAAAACTAAAAACACTAATCAAAACCGACTGAACTGTGTCCAAAATTTTGATTTGGTTTTGATTGTAATTTCTTGAAACCGAAATATTTTTGTTTCAATTTTGGTGTCCTACACAAATATATTGACCCGATTGAAACCTAACCAAAAAACTTTAAATATTAATATGTACAAATTATATCAAGAAAAGTCATGGTATTATGGTGGCACGGACACGTGTGTTCCCACAACTAAACCCAAGTTCGACCCATGGCAAGGTCTTTTCATTTTTTCTCTCCTTATTAGCTCTTCTCTCTTACTTCAGCAGCAACCTCTCTCTCTCTCTCTCTCTCTCTCTCTCTCTCTCCCTAGTCGTTCTCTCACCTTAGTCGTTCTCTCTCCCCACCTCTCTCTTTCTGTCATGCCTTTGTTTCTCTCTTTATCACGCCACTGTCTCTTTCACTCTCTCTCTCTTACGTTGCTTCAGGGCTTCTCCATCATTCTTTTTTTTTTTTTTTGGTTTGCTACTTTGCTTAGTACTTGGTGTTTGGGTACTGAGAAAATGTGGGAAAGCAAAGGGAAATAGATTTTTTTTTCTTCTTATTTTGGTATGTTCTTTGAATATATACATGATTTTGAGGTTTTTCTTTTTCTTTTTTTTGGTTTGCTTGGTGCTTAGTGTTTGGGTGTTGAGAAAATGTCGGAAAACAAAGGGAAATAGATTTTTTTCCCTTATTTTGGTATGTTCTCTAAATATATACATGATTTTGAGTGTTTTTTTTTTTTTTTTTGGTGCTTGGTTTTTGGGTGCTAAGAAAATGTGGGAAAGAAAAGGGAAATAGGTTTTTTTTTCTTCTTTGATTTGTTTGGTTTCTAAGAAATTGGAAGCAACTGAAAGGCAACCGAACCAAACTGATTGAAATCCAGTCAGTTTGGTGTTGGTGCTCCTCCCTTACGGTTCAGTGTTGGTACTAAATTTGGTAAAATTGAAAATTTTAGTTCGATGGAAAAATCGCACTTCAAACTGACCAATTACACCCTACCTTGCAGCACTACATGCTGCCTGCCAAACTGCCACGAAACACTTTGTAGCCAATTTGGTGTGCGACTATGATGCCAAAGGATGAGGGAAAGGTGTAGCTCGTTATTATTTTTAACTAGCGTGTAACACATGCAAACGCATGAATGCATTTAAAATTAAACACAATTTTTATTATAAAAATATAAATAATTAGTCAAATTATTAAGAAANAATATTCTACCTGAACGAGCTTATGGACGTGGCGACTCGCGACGTTATTGAAAGGCACTCCAGAGAAGACCTTTAAATCCTCTACAGTCATAACCTTGTGAGCCCTATCCACCGCCAATCTCTGGTCATCCTAGATGGTGGATGAGTGAGAATCGACCTTTTCCTTCTCCTTGTCGGACAAGCGCGGCCTTTTAAAGGCAGGAGTAGGAAGCTCTTCAACTGAGGTCGAAGGAGAGGCGGTTCTCGTCGTTTCAGCACCAGAAATGATGGGAGTGATGAAGGCAGTGGGGGTGACAGAGGGACCTTTCCCAGTCACACACACAGTCTTCTTCCCTATAACAGAGGGACCCTTCCCAGTCACGCATGCAGTGGGGGTGACAGAGCTCTCATTTTTGCATACATGTCCTTGTTAAAATTGGTTGTCATCTCTGCAAGAGGGAAACACTTTAAAAAGAAAAGAAAAGGGTGTGTACGAAAAAGTCAGTACTGACGAATTTACCACTTACTCTTTTTTCCTTCAATATCAAGATTACGCAGGATGAAGGCGGAAGGCTCTGGTCCGAGACAGTAGAATGCAAGGTCCTTGGGTCCACAAGGTCGTCCCAGCTTTCAATCATCTGCGCATATTCGATTGCCTTCGTACTCTCTCATTATACCTGCTTTTAAGTTTGGGTCGTCTTTTAATTGCGTGAAACAAAAAATAAAAGAGTCAATAGCAATAATGGCAAACATAACTAACTTAAATGACAAGAAGAAATATTGACGCACCTAAGGTCAGGGTTCCCCACCGACAATGCAACCTTGGGAGATTACCCCAACCTCGCTAGAGGGAGTCTTAAAATCGTCCCTAGACACAAAAAAAATATGGACTTCCAATACCTGAAAGATGAAGGTAAACCCTTGATGATCCTTGTCCTCCTCTCCCAGGGCACCAATTCATAGTAACCGTGCTCCTTAGACGCTTTTAAGTGGTACAAATAAAGAAGCTAGTCAACCTTGAGCATATCTTTGTCTGTAGCGACCAGCCATATTCCCATACAGCTGACCAATATTCTCCACGAGTTGGGCATAAGTTGTCCAGGAGCAATACCAAAGCGGTCTAATAGCTCCATGAGGAAGGGATGGACAGGGAACCTCAACCCACAGACGAAGGCAGACTCATAAAAGCATACCTCCCTTGGGAAGAAGCGACAGGTCCGATCCTCCTCACTGGGCAGACAAACCCTAACTCGTTCTGGGAATTGGAATCTATCCTAAATCTCCCAGTGTGTTAGCATCCAATCCACACTCTTCCTCGAGGGCATAAAAAGCCCTAAATTCTCGAAGGGTAGAGACGGCGGTGTCTCCCTCCACTGGGTCACCACTAGATGATAACCTAGTCTTGAGTTCGCTAGACCTAACCTTGGACATTGTCTCTTGCTCTCTTACCCGACTCTCGAACCAATCTAGCGATTGATGAAGCAAAGGCAATAGGTCGGCCAATGCAACGCTCAAACAATTACCCTAAAAATGAAATCTTCAAGATGTGGGAAAGCACCTAAAGACCCTCCTAAGCGTGCGAAAAGGAAAGAAATTGAGGGGCATACTATCCTAACCTCAGAGCTACTAACTATGGAAATCCAGAAAAAACTCCAAGGGAAACAACACAGGCTAAAACCCCAAGAAATTAAAGACAAAAGAAAGGAAAATGGAAAGGAGAAGAAGAAAGAAATCAGAAGCTATATCGCAATAAAGCAAAAAAAGGAATGGCAAAGCAGGAAAAAGAGAAGAAATGCACCTTAAAAATGGCGGATAAGGGAAGCAACACCACACAGCACACCGGTTCGGAGAAAAGTTGCAGAGTGAGGTTAGTGAAGAAAATGCTTAGAACAATGATTAGAAGTTTTTGAGAAAAGTGAACAAAAAAAAAAAAAATGAGAAGAGGAGGAGTTTAAAACCAAGGCTCGGAAAACTGAAAAACCAGTGGGAAACCTAATAGTCCCACAAGTGGGAGCATTAACTCCACTAGTCAGAATGCGCCATGTAGGCCACGACCTGTGGAGCGCTACCACATGCATTTAATGTAGAGTAAACCCCAAGAGTCATTTACAGCCAATAACCTTTCATATTCTATGGTCGTTATGACACGCCTTGATGACCACAGAATCGGGGTGCAACTTATAGGACTGAGAATTTATCTCCAGAGACGATCTCAACAATACGGAGAGGACATCTCAGACAGTAAAAACAAATACCCACGTCATGACAAGACAACTAGGCCATTAATGCAGCCAATTGTACCGGAGCGTTAAGAGCCACTGTATGAACCTTGAGATGACACATTACAAAGCATAAAAGTTACCAAGGGGAACATTAAGGCCACATAACTACCAATGGCTAGAAGCTCTTGAAGCATATATAAGGCCCTCATAGTATCAACACAAGGTAAGAAAAATACTAGATAATTTTACTGTTATTCTACGATTTTGTTTTAACTTACAAAGGCTCCATTTACTGACTTTGGCATCAGACTTGTGGAGCACCACCCGGTGACCACCTTTGAGGAGACATTCCACAGTCTAGGGATTGGTTCCATTGCCCATTTGATGAGAATTACGCTTCATCAAAAATTCTTGCCTAAATTTAATACTATTTATGATAATTTTTTTTTGTATAATTTTTAATAAGATAGAACGTGTAGTGATTTTTGTTGTGTGATGATTTTTATTGAGTATCTGTGATTTTTTTTTAATTTAATTTTATAATTTATTAATATTAGATTCTTAGTATTTTGCACTCATTAACTCACTTGGCACAAAGATTTAAAAACTTAAGTGGACACATGGTACAAACTTAGGTGGATAATTATAGTGTAGTCTTCACATAAATATAAACACATGGCGTAAAATTGGATTCTAATTGAACTTTCTCTAAGTTTTGCCTATTAATAAGCGTAAGAGTTAAGCCATAGACATTATACAAAAACAAAACTACTCCATCCATGCATTAATGGGTGACAAATGTCGCGGTTCTCGTTTTTCTTTTTTTTTTTTTTTTTTTTTTTTTTAAATTTACATATAGAAAATGTTCTAGTATTTTTAAGACTTTGGTGTGAATTATTATTATTATTATTTTTATGAAAATCCATTTCCATTTACATTAAGAATTTTATAGTTTAAAGTGTAAAATTAAAGATTGTAAAATTTTAAACTAAAAAAACAATAATTTATTAAGGTGGAACCATGATAACTAAGATATAAACTATTATAACAATAATTTCTTCTAAAAAAAAAATTATTATTATTATTATTATTAGGTTCTAAAAGTTTAGAACAATTGGCAAACAGTGACATAAACTTGTCTAGATATAGATTCCTAGATCTATAGGTTTGATTAGATAATGCTCAAGGTGATACAAGTAAAAAGACTCAGAACACAAGAACATACAAGCTGCAGAAAGAAGAATTCGAAACATGTCATGTTTGACCGATCGAAAATCGTAGACAAGATTTTTCTGCAGAATTTTAAATCAGGCCCAAGCCTGCGAAAACATTTAGGGTTTCAGTCACACTCTCCTAAGTATAAAAGGAAAACCCTAACTACGTTTTCATAGATCTGAAAAAGATTTTGGAGGTGTTCTTGTGATATTTAAAAGGTATTGTGCCTTCCTATTTCAAAGTAACTACTGGAAATCATCCTCATACCATTAGAACTGGTAGATCTGAAGTTGCTACAACAAGATCAATAATAGCTGATGATCTAAACCTTTAAGGGTGGTTTTGAAGTCACAAACTGGAGAGTTTGTGTATCTAAACCTTTAAGTGGGATCTCAAAGTCACAAACGTTGGTGTTTTTGCAAAGCCTAATAAATTAGGTTAAACAATCTGCTTTAAGGGGTCTAAACAAACAAACAAACAATTATTATTATTATTATTGTTGTTGTTGTTGTTGTTGTTATTAAGGTGAAACCATAATGTATGGAATAGTTCTCTTATAAATATAATGTCCTTTTTGGTAATTTACATTGCATGTGCTAGAAATAGCCAATGGGCTCAATCTTGGGCCCAAAACAACTTATCTATAGAGATGGGTATGCAGGCAACACTTTAGGCTTCAAAATTGTATAATTTGGGCCAAAGATAAAGAAATAACAAATCAAATTGGAATTCCAGAAAAAGTTAAGTCTCAAATGGGATAAAAGCTATTATTTAAGTCTCCTCGGGCGGACCAAGGGGTGATTTCATACAAGCTTCACAATTTAAGGATAGTCTTTCTCTCTCCTTTGATTTTTCTCACTCACCACTCATTAGGGATCCTTCCTTTTTTTATAGTCCTTTTTCCTTCAATCTGGGTCTTCCACTTGTATGGTAGCTAATCTTTTCTTAGATACTTGTCCCATCATTCCCCTCCGTTGACACCATTTTGCAACATGCATTTAACCTCACATGGAGGGTAACAAAGTAATTTCACCTTGGAAGTAGGCATTTTAATTGTGGCCATTAGATCCTTAATTTTGTTTTATCAAAATGATCTTGATTTTGTCACAATCAAGTTGACTGGTCCTAAGCCTTAATCGGACCATCAAATTGAAAGTTATCATCAAATCAAGTTTTAATGGCCGAGATGCACTATCACAAATTGAGTCCGACTATATGTGATTATGAAAAATTGATTCCAATTAGTTATAATTATCAATGTTATTAATTCCGTTTCGGACCCCATTTCAGTTTATCCAGTGGAATAAAATATTTCGATACCGGCCTATTTCGGCGTACCATTTCAGAGTGTTTCGGGGGTTTTTTTTTAAAAAAAAAAAATATATATATATATATATATATGTGTGTGTGTGTGTGTGTGTGTGTGTGTATAACTAGATATTATTACTATTATATAAAGTAATGAATTTTATTTTATTTTTAAAAAAAATATTAAATAAAGTGGGATTAAAAAAATATTTATTTATAATTTTTCTACAAATAATACAATAAATATAGTGTATAAACTTTCACCTTAAAAAAAATTCAGTGAAGCAGATAAAAAAAAAATTATGTAAATATTTTTAACTTTTTACTTGTGGCATTGTTGTAAATAACTAAGTATCTATGAATAGTGTTTTAAGTAGGAAATTTCCTAGAAGTTTCCTTGCCATTTCCATTAGCCCACGCATATTTTTCCACTTAACCATCTTCCTCANAACTGTTACAAGAGATATGGAAAAACCGAGGTTTTAAACTTTTTGCTTGCTCATCACTCCCACCAACCTCCAAATTTAATGCACCAACTTTCTCTAAATACTAAAATAGGGTTTAGATTCATGATTCTCTTTGATCCTTTGTCATCCTTCATTAAATGTCATTCTATTTATATTTTCTCCACCACTACTATATAAACCCCCCATCTCCTCTATTCCAAGACATGGAAACACCCTATTTTCTCCATTCTTAAGTTATAATGAAGTAGAGTAGTCTTGTCATATCTTGATCTTCTTAAGACTAAAGGTATTAAGTAAGACTCACTCTCCCTCTCCTAGTTCTTCTTCTCTACTCCACCCTTAGGACCTCCACCAAAAGCTTCCTCCTCCACCGTGTGGATCCTGCATGTAGGTATAATCCATTTCTCTAATTTGTTTTTCATGTTGCTATAATATTAATTTAAAATTAAAGCATGCTAGTGATTATTTAAATTCCTTGAATATGTTTAAATGTTCATGATATTCTTAAATGTTCATATTGTTCTTCACATGTTCATGCATGACATTAGTTTTGATCTTAAATCCACATCCAAAATATGAAAAATATGTTAGTTTCATAATTCTCTCAAATTCTTGAATCTAGGATATCATCATTCACACACATTCACTAGAATTTATTTTTCAATTCAAATGCAATGATTAATAAATTGAATTAGGGTTTATCACATACACACTCATTAAAATTCAACATGCAATTGAGTGATTTGGATGATATGATATGAATGTTGGCCACCATAGTCTAGAAGACTGGTTTCATTGGGCAAGGTAGGTGCGTAACACATTCCCACCTTGTAACATAGCCTCTGAACTTAAATCAAGGGTTTGTAAATCAAGTACTTATCCATGTAATTTTCAATCTCTAGATTGTAACTAAGAAATAAAGTCATATACTTTATCTTAGATTGTATCTAGGACCAAAGCCATGTAATTTCCTATGGTTAATGTACATTCATTCTCAAATCAATGAAACGAGGAATTTTTTTTTTCAATTTTTTTTCTTATTTATCCAATAATTAAGTAAGTTGTGACTCTATTGTAAAACCCTTAATCTAAAGGGAAAAATATAATTAGTTGAACTTTCATTTTAAGAGGTAATAACATGACTCCACACATTCACATGAGTTTGGCCCAACACCAAAAACGGGTCGGGGGCGTGGTCTTACATAGTGGTGACTTCACTAGGGATATTGAGGGCTAAACTTCAATTAGGTTATGGTGGCCAACCATGTCATTGTTTGTTTATTTATTTTATATAATATGTCTAATATGTCATTATATTGCATGTCATGCATCATTTGCTTAAATGACATTTATTTTATTTGTGTGCAAGCCTAGAAGCCTAGTAGTATTAGTCGTGGATTGTGGTCTTCCTGAGACTCACATACCCAGCGGTAAACCTATCACCCACCGCGACAAGGATCATCATGGTTATGCCATGGTGGTTCATAAGGACAAATTGTACCATTCGGACCAATGTTGTGCTCCTGGTGTCACAAGTTGAGAGGTATGACGTCCTAGCTTGTGGGGACCTTTAACCTACCTTCCACCTATGTTGTAATGACCCATAGAACCTACCTTTAGATCGGTCCATTTAAATTGCATTTCATTACACGTGTTTAGCCGTTGTTTGAACCATGATAAGCCCAAGTCCAAAGCTTGTGCCCATTATAATTTATTGAACATTGTATGCTATGAATGAACTCAAATCCAAAAGCCTATGATTTAACTCTACTTGGCATGGAAGCCCAATTTTTTTCTTGAATGAGTCAAAGCCCATCAAAGGTTTATATACATGATCATCATCAAAGGCCAAAAACTTAGAAGATGCAAGCCTTCCAAGTGCAAGCCCAAGCCATTTCAAGCAAAGACCAAAAGATCATAATCAAGGTTCAAGCCTACTGAGTCTTAAGCATTCTCAATGGACCAAGAAGAAGCAAGTGGCCTAACTTTGCCTCACTCCACATTAGGTTTGCAATATCTTGGCTAAGCCTAAATTTTGTTCATTTATTGCATATTTCTATGTTTCTTTGAATTCTAAAATTTCATGTAGTATTTTATGTACTTTGTTCATGTATATATTAAAAAAATCCAAAAAAAAAAAAAAAAAAATCAAGATTTCCAATTCTTTCCAAAAAAGGAGAAAATTTTCAAAAAGCCTTTGGATTGGGGGTGTTGGGCCCTTAGGTTTGTTGCAAATCGTTATAAAAAAAATTTCTTTGAACTAGGGGCATTGGACTTCCTAATGACTTTTTCAAATAGGCCTTGTTTTTTCTTTCAAGGACTTCAAGATTTTTCTTTAAAAGATTTCTTTTCAAAATGGTACAAGAGGATTCCTTGGACAAAACTTTTCTAAATCGTGAAGTTTAAAGGCTTGAACAATCAACTTATACCAAGGAAGGATTAATTTTATTTGATCCGTGTAAAGACTTTTGCTATTTTACTTTGAATAAAAGAAGAAATGGTCTTAAAAGGCAATCAAAGAAAATCTATCGATCAGAAAATTCAAAAAGCTCATGCATTCAATCCAAAATTTTGAAAACTTTTGTGTCTCCAATAGAGCATTCATACTTTTTTTCCCCTTTTAAGAGGAATTTATTAAAGAGCTCAAGTCACTGTGCCTACAAGTAAGCATTACTAGGGATAGGAAGCCATCTTTGGTTAAACAAGATTATTCCTTAATACCTAGAATGATCATTATCCATTGCTAGCCCATTTGAGCCATCAAACATTTAGCATCTTTTTCACATGAACCCACTAAAATCTAAACCTAGGGTGGGAAAAATCAAAGTATGCATGCTTAAATCTCATGTTGAGGAGGAATCAATCTTGTAGTTTTGAAGTTAATCGATAAAGCTCTCCAAGAAAATGTGAAAGACAAGTGGAGAATTCATTGAGCTAAAGATAAAAGATCATGAAAGCAAAATGAGTGTTCACTCAATCAAGGAAAAAGAAATGAACAAATTGAAAAGCCTAAAATTCATCATGCCAAGAGGAATAAAATATTTCATCCGAAAGAGAGTTCATCAACAAAGGAAAAAGATTCATTAAGCACAAAAAGGTGCAAGTGCATTGAAGCAAGAAAGAAGTCTAGAAAGTGCATCAAATTCACAAATGGTCATCAAGTTAAGAAAAATAAGGAAGGTGACAGGTCCATGAGTCCATAAGAAAGCATTAAGAAGATGAAATTCAATTGAACCAAAAGAGACTAAGGTACATCAAGTTGAAAGTCAAGAGTTTCTTAGAGTAAAAAAAAAAAAACACACACACACACACACACACACACCTGCTAGGCTGAAAACCCAAAAGGGCAGTTTAGGCAAAAGTTAGGGCAAAAAAAGAAAAAGAAAAAAAAGAGGGAAAATCCTAACAAATTGAAAACTTGAAGATGCAACTTAGATGAAAGTCTAGAGGAATGATCCAAGAGGAATAAGCATGAAAAAATGTTGATACAAGTGACCAATGAAGACTAGTGAAAAGATGACATGGAAGAAATGAGAAACTCCTCCAATACTTGATTTCTGAGTAATTCATACTTGGAAATCATAGGGAACATCATAGGGAATTTTGAGCCTTTTATATCTTTCATTTCATTACTCGAACCTGGCCTACATTACAACCTATGAGTATGGCTTCCTTGAAGTCTTGCTTATTGTAGGTACATCTTAAACTCTAATATTATTTTCTCTTGAATTAAAAAGGAAAAATGCTTAAATTGTTAAACCCCACTAGATGATATGTCCAAGGAAAAAACTTTTCAAATTCTCAAATCCTCAAATGACTAAAAAGAACTTCCAATCTTGAAGCACTCTCCTTGTTTGCACCCAACAATGTGATTCCTAAATATTATCACATTTCATTTCTTGATTGACTTTGGAGACTTAATCAGATAGTGTTCAAAAGAAAGAAGCAAATTTGATTTCATGAATCTAATGATCTTGATCCTTCCTAATCAAAGAGATTTGTTTGATTCTTAAACACTATGATTTTTCAAAATGGTTGTTCAAGAGATCACATCTTGTTCAAAAAAAAAAAAAAAAAAAAAAGGAAATTTGTTCTTTTCAAAAAAAAGAAAAAGAAAAATAAGAAGAGAAATCTCATTTCAAAAAAAGAAAAAAAGAAAAAGAAAATAAAATCATTCTTTTCCAAAATCCAGTTCTCCTGAACTACATCTTGACTTGATCCTCTATGAGAGAGGTACGTAGGCAGCCTTTCAAAGGCTCGGTCACAATCTCCCAAACAACCTTGGGGAACAAAGTCAAAACAATGTAAAAAAATTGTTTGGGTGCATGTTAGGCTAAGCTCATTTGTTTTGCATTAAGCATGCTTAAACTTGGGGCATTGGCCTATTTATAGTGTGTGCATATATGTCCTTGTATGAAAGCATGTTTTCATTTGAGGTATCAACCCATTTTTTTGCAAGCATGTCCACACTAAGGGCAATGACCAAAATTTTTTTTCATGATAACTGTTTTCTAACAAACTAGAAAAAGAAAGTCATTTTGCAGGAACCAAGGCTGGCGGACAGTGATATTCTTCCATGTTCCCCAATGGTTGCAATATCAAATTAACTTAGCTTCCATCCAAGTAAGGAATATGTCCCAAACTAGGGGCATTGGCTAAGTATTTCCTATTCATTTCAATGAATAACTCCATTGCTAATTGAAATTGTCTTTTTGCAGGAATTAAAGTGAAGGACTCATTATCTCATTCAACATAAGTCATCTCAAATATGCACTCTCATATAGCCAGATAATAATTCTCCTATACATTGTAGGATCAACAGTAGCTCTTCTACCTTTAAGGGATCAACCTTAGGTCTCCCAAAACTTATAGGCTCGACCTTAGCTCTCCTATACACTGTAGTATCGACAGTAGCTCTCCTACCTTTAAGGAATTGACCTTAGTTCTCCTGAATTTCATAGGATCAACCTTAGTTCTCCTATATACTGTAGGGTCGATAGTAACTCTCCTACCTTCAAGGGATTAACCTTAGTTCTCCCAAAATCCATAGGATCGACAATAGCTCTCCTATATTTCCAAATCAAAAAGGTGATGACCACACAAAAAAGCAAGCCTAACATCAAAGTATTCATCTCGGAACATGTCCAAGTATTGCAACATGTCCCAAACTAGGAACATTGGCCAGGTATGTCAAATTCCTTTCAATGAATAACTCTGTTACTAATTGAAAATATTTATTTTGCAGGAATTAGGGTAAAAGACCCATACAGAAATTTTTGGACCTTTGGGAAGCACGTCCAAAATTCAAATCCTTGGACCTCTGGGAAGCACATCCAAATCCCAAATCTAGGGATCTCTAGGAAGCACATCCAAAATTCAAGTCCTTGGACCTTTGGGAAGCACATCCAAATTTCAAATCCAGGGATCTTTAAGAAGTACGTCCAAAATTCAAATCCTTGGACCTTTGGGAAGCACGTCCAAAATTCAAATCCATCGGAACTTTGGGAAGCACGTCCAAAATTTAAATCCATCGGACCTCTGGGAAGCACGTCCAAACTTCAAATCAAATGGACCTCTATGAAGCATGTCAAAAATTTAAATCAATGGACCTCTAAGAAGTACGACCAAACTTCAAATTCAATAGACCTCTAAGAAGCATGTTCAAAATTCAAATCGTTGAACCTTTGGGAAGCACGTCCAAAATTCAAGATCTTTGGTCCTCTGGGAAGCAAGACCGAAATCCCCATTTTGTCTTGACCTTTGGTAGGCATGTCTTGTACTCATTTTTCTTTTTCTTTTTTTCAATAAAAAAAAAAGTTGCATACAGGAACTACGTTTGGACTTGATCCTTTCACCAAAAGTAGGCAATCTCCCCCGAGATTCGGTACACATTTTGATCCACTACATGTCAGTTTGCAATTTGATCTACATTCATCATACATTCACCACGGTTAAATATTGATTGCAAAGTTTGGTGTCATTTTCATACAATGACATTCGCTTTTCAAGCTCTGTCAATGAGGGGCATTTTGTTGACACCCCATTTTGTAACTTGCATTTAACCTCGCATGGAGGATAAAAAGGTAATTTCACCTTGGAAATAGGCATCTTATTTATGGCCATTAGATCCTTAATTTCACTTCATCAAAATGATTTTGATGTTATAGCAGTCTTAAGCTTTAATCGGACCATCAGATTGAAAGTTATTATCAAATCAAGTTTTAGTGGCCGAGATGCACTATCACAAATTGAGTCCGACTATATGTGATTACGAACAATTGATTCCAATTGGTTATAATTATAATTAATTTAAAATTAATGACATATCATAATTTGATTGGTTAGGATTACATCTTATGGTAAGATTGCACACACTTGATTAATTAGATAATTAAATATTAATCATTCAATGAGTAATTTGTGTAATTATCTTTTTAATTTGGGTAGATTGGGAACTAATTAAGTCTGAAAAGGAAGTAATTGAAGCATATTAATGTTAATTGGTAACTAAATTGGGGCCTATTAATGTTAATTATGCTAAAACTATTTTCAAACAAATGACCTCTGCTCACCATTTTATTGATGTATCTCATAATATATTGAATCTATGAGTGAAGTTAATTTTTCCAAAAATTAGACATCTGAGACTTCAATTTGAACACAAGAATGAGGCAATTCTTATCAGAATTGAGAAAGATATGATTTTTCAAAATTAGCTTTGAAAATTGTTACAGGAGCTATGGGAAAAACCGAGGTTTTAGACATTTTGCTTGCTCATCACTCCCACCAATCTCCAAATTTATTGCACTAGCTTTCTATAAATACTAAAATAGGGTCTAGGTTCATGATTCTCTTTGATCCTTTGTCAACCCTCATTAAATGTCATTCCATTCATATTTTCTTTATCACTGCTATATAAACCCCTTCCTCTTCTCCATTCCAAGACACACAGAAACACCATCTCTTCTTATCTCTTGAATTCTAGTGAAATTAAGTAGTCTTGTCATATCTTGGTATTCATGAAACTTAAGGTATTAAGTGAGACTCACTCTTCCCCTCTTAGTTCTTCTTCTCTACTCCACCCTTAGGACCTCCACGAAGAGCCTCCTCTTTCACCGTTTGGATCTTGCATATAGGTATAATCCTTTTCTCTAACTTGTTTTTTATATTACTATGATGAGATTCAGATTAAAGCATGCTAATGGTTATTTAAATTCCTTGAATATGTTTGAATGTTCTTAAATGTTTATATGTGTTCTTCACATGTTCTTGGTTGTTCATCACATGTTCACGCATGACACTAATTTTGATCTTAAATTCACATAAAAAATATGAAAAACATGTTAGTTTGATAATTCTCTCAAATCCTTAAATCTAGGATATCACCATTCACACACTTTCAGTAGAATTTATTTTTCAATTCAAATGTAATGATTAATAAATTGAAGGCGTAAATGCACTTTTGGTCCCTACATTTTGTACTTATTCCATTTTGGTCCATAGATTTTATTTTTACCACTTTTAATCTCTAAACCAATTAACGCGTGACATTTAAGTCCTTACTATCAGCCAACTAACAGAAAAAAGTTGAGGTGGCTGACGGAGAGAATTAAACATTATTTAAAAACATTAAAATAATAATAATAAATTTTATTTTAGTATTAAAAAATGCCACATCAGCATATAAATTTAAAAAATTAATTTATTAATTTTAACTAAATAAAAAAAATTAAAAATAGAATTAAAAACCAAAAATCACATGAATTGAGATCTAAGTCTGTCTTGAACAAGAACAACAAAAACACAAACCTAAATCTAAGAACACAAACCTAAAACTTAAAATCCAAAAATCACAAACCCAGAAAATAAGAACAAAAAATTAAACTATAGATCCACATCAAATTAAACATGAACAAGAAATTAAACATGAAAATAAAATTAAATCAAAAAAGAAAAAAAAATTAAAATCCAGTTCATCCTCAACAAGTACTCTAAAGAACACAAATTCAAATTTAAACATAAGAACACATGCCTAGATTTTCTAGCATTTTCTTGCCCTTTCTTGTCAACCAAACACAAAAACACAAACACAAACTGATTTCCAGCAAGAACAAAAACACAAACACAAACCTAGCAACAGATCTTCCTTGTCAACCAAACATAAAAGCAACAAACACGAACCCAGCAATTGATGATGATGAGGACGAAGATGTGGAGAAGCTTCTAGAGCCATTCACAAAGGACCATCTCGTGGCTCTAATCTAGAAAGGAGTAAGCAAGCACCCGGACTTGATTGAAACCATGCATGAGCTCGCTGATGCGGACCCTGCCCACCACAAGATCTTCATCCATAGCCTTGGCTGGGACACCATCGCCGAAACCCTCACCTTTGTCTTTGGCAAGTACAGCGAGATCGAGGATTGCAAGGCGGTTACCGACCGCATCTTTGGTAAGTCCAAAGGCTACGCCTTTATTCTCTTCAAGCACCGGAGCTACACCTGGAAGGCTCTTAAGTAGCCCCAAAAGCAGATTGGCAATCGCACCACCCCATGGCCGAGACCTGTCAGTTGCTGATATTTGAACATAAACACAAGATCACAAATTCAAAATTTGAAAAGAAACAAGCATCGAGAGAGAGAAAAGGAGAGTCATGGATTTGAAAAGAAAGAAGAAAAACAAAGATACAAACACAAATAGAGCAAGTAAATTTCTAGGCAATCAAACATGTTTAGAGAAGAACATGAATAATATGAACAGTCATGTTCTTCCCAAAAACTAATGATTTTTTTTTTTTAAAATTTTAATGTTTGTTTTTAATTTAATTAATTAATGTGTGTGATTATATTATTTTTTTATTCCACTATTAGCCACGTCATCTTTTGCCGTTAGTTGGGTGACGAAAAGGACCTAAATGTCACGCGTTAATTGGTTTAGGGACTAAAGTGGTAAAAATAAAATGTAGGGACTAAAATGGAAAAAGTGCAAAATGTAGGGACTAAAAATGCATTTACGCCTAAATTGAATTAGGTTTTATTGCATGCACACATATTAAATTCGGCATGCAAATTGATGGATAACATATTGGATAATATGATATGAATGTTGACCACCATAGTCTAGAAGACCGATTTTACAGGGAAAGGTGGGTGCCTAACACCTTCTCATCTTATAACATAGCCTCTGAGCTTAGATCAAGGGTTAGTAAATCAAGTACTTATCCATATAATTTTCAATCTCTAGATTGTAATTAGGAAATAAAGCCATGTACTTTATCTTAGATTGTATCTAGGATCGAAGCCGTGTAATTTCCTATGATCAATGTACATACATTCTCAAATCAATGAAATGAGGAATTTTTCAATTATGGTTTTCTTATTTTTTTTCCAATAATTAAATAAGTGGCAACTCTATTGTAAAACCCTTAATCTAAAGAGGTAAATATAATCAACCGAACCTCTATTTTGAGAGGCAATAACACGACTCCACCCATTCATGTGGGTTTAGCCCAATTCCAAAACGAGCCGAGGGCTAGGTCTTTTACACGCTATAGGTGGTGACTGAGTGAGATACAAGCTATATAACCATTGCTCAGGCATCATCTTTCCATTAATGCGGCCAACTGGGTTGTTGTAGTATATTCAATTTAGAGGTGACGGTTGCTTTATAGGGAAGTTTCTTTCTACCTTTGCTTGTATCTGTCATCATTGCCCTCTTCGGCCTCCCAATTCTCAGTTGGGGAGGCTTTGACCTCGTCTACCACGTGGCTCTCCTAATGGTGCTTCCTCAGGTATTGGATGCCCTTTCGGGAATATTTGCTCGTCGGATGTTTCAGCCATCTCGATTGGACTAAAATTGATTTAAATGCAGGTTAGGCCCAATTGCTCCTCGGGTCCAATTTGGCAGGAATGCCATTCATAAACCTTCCCTTCCACAATAGCCGCCCAAAATTCCACTTACCTAAACACTCAGGGAAGTGGGGTTTTGGTAGAAAGTTGGGATGCTTGCACGTGTTGTATGCTTTCACATGTAGGGGTGTCTTTTCAACTGGCTTGGGCACATTTTTTAATGCTCTAGATTCTTGATGCTGCAATTAATGCTATAAGCAGCTATGTGTCCCCACGTTCTATAGTGAGATGAAGATCATACGGTTTGCGTTTCTTCTTGATAAAAGAGAGGGAAAAATTACCGCCCTTTCTCCATATATAAAAGGGGGTTGGGTCTTATTGCTGTGCTCCCTACTTTGTAAGTTCTTCATACTTCCCTTGGTCTTCGGTCTTTTTGAGTCTTTTTATTCAATTCTTCCATTTTTACTCTTCCTAGGATGGGTAGGTTCGCTAGCTTAGTAGTCACCTTCGAGAAAAATGAGTCCTTTAAATCCAAATATAGTATTCCAATTAGTGTCTCCATAGAACATTGTGAGATGGGAGAATAGTACACAAGGAGACCGACTGGGGTTGTTGCCATTCCCATGATCGCTTTTATAAAGGGTGGAATGAGGATTCCCATGGATAGAGTCATGAGGGATTTTTTCGCTGTTTTATAGAATTTTCCCTACCCAATGCTCCCCAAACCTTTTTAAAGTATTCAATAGTGTAGCTTGTCTAAATGAGAAGATGGGTGTCAACCTTACCCAGGGACGGAGCCACATAGTGGCTTGGGGGGGCCCCAGCCCCTGCAAAAAAAAAAAAAAAAAATTCCATTGGTTTTTCCTTCAAGGAGAAAGGGTTTTCACGTAAATCTTTATGTTATTGTGTGGTTGTGCTTTCGCTATGCTTGCTAAAATTTATTCACAGTTCTATCGAATTTTCCCAACATTTTTCACTTTCACTCTCCACTCTCTTAGTTTCACTCTACCGAGTCTCCACCTCCCTCATTTGTGCGCTAAAACTCTGAGCTAAACACACCAATTCAAAGATCTCAACTTTCCTTCATTCCAAACAAAGGTACACACTTCATTCATGGGCGGCGCTACACTATTCTTAGGGGGTTCAAATGAACCCCTCACTTCCCAAAAAAAAAAAAATTATATACAAATTTTTTTTATTAGTTTAATACCATAATTTTTTTTCTTAAAATATATTTGCACACCCTGACTTAAATTTTACACACCCTTATTACAAGTTTTTCCAACTCTAAGAATAAAAAGTAAGTGTTTGTGAATTGTAAGTGTCATTATTTTTTATAAATTTATATTATGTGTGTGAATGTGTCTAATATTGATTGTGTGCATTATTTTTTGTTATAATATTATTTGTGTGAATTATGATGTGTGTGGATGTTTGTGTGTACATTATAATATAAATATATAATTTAATAATTAGGAAATAGATATGGTTTAATGTGTGTATATTGTTATCATGTTATAGTAACTTTTTGTTATAAAGTTAGTAAAATTCAAGAAGAAAAAAAAGAAAAAGTAAAGTTAGTGATTGTCCAAGTATTTGATTAGTTAAATAGACACTAGCATATAATTTTATGTATGAATGAGTGTGGTTGTGTACGTCAATAATTAATACAAAGCCAATGAGTTTAATTTAGTCATTTAGTTTAAAATATTTTTATAAAACAATAACAAATAGATAATAAAATTGCATAAAAATAAAAATGTTAGATCAACTTAACAAAATAAAATGATTATAGGCTCATAGCTACCCATATTGGTAATCTATATAATAACTAATAGTCAAAACGTTTGACTCTTCATTGACCACTCCTCATTCCGCCATGTGACTACATAAATTACTGACACGTTCACTTTAAAACACTCAACAATTGTATCTTTTCGGTGGTTTGCTTATTTAGTTTTAGTGGGTAACTACTTATTATTGTTTATATACGCTATTTATTTTTGTTTTCTTCTTTCCATTTTTCTGTTTTCTGTTTTCTGTTTTTTTTCCCCTCTGTGAGAACAAACCTAGCAAAGGTTATGGACAAAAAACAGAGCACCCTTGACGCTATTGCTATTGGTAATTCTTTTCTTCACGATCATTCTATTGTTTTTTGTTTTTAATTTTTAATATTTATAATAACAAACATTTATAACTAAGGCATTGAAATATTTTGTGCACACCACGTGTTTGAGAAAATTTTGCGCAGAGTAAACCAATTGCCGATGAAGTGTTTTGCCTTTGTCATATTTGCAGTGTTTGCTCTGTGTCTGAGATATTTTCCAACCATTGTATAGAGTTGTTTTGATGCTTGACAGTAGTGGTGTAATTAATTAAATTATATTATATTAAGATATTTGTCTTCTTGAATCTTTGTTTGACTGAGCATTAGTCTATATATTTGCTGGTCTGTGCGTATTGTGCCTGTGCAGCATTGTTTGGTTTTGAAATATAGTTGGCTTATAATATATTATATGATATTAAGCCTTTTTGTCTCTTACGGTTTATTGCTTGGCTGGGCATTATTTAGATTTTGTAGTGTGTTCATATTGTGCTGCTCTTTTTCTGCAATTCGGTTGATGAAGTCAAAGCAAATGTTTTATTTGCATCTCTTAGTAAGTGGTGATTGGTCATTGTAGTACATACACGACAGTATACGGTAAGGCAATGAATAATTGCCCTTAAGATTTTATGGATAGTTGAGGGTATTTAAGATTTAATTCTTCATTTTATTTTAAACTTAAATTTGATTGCTATTTTTTATTAAATAATTTAATGTTTCATCTTTATACAAAATAACTTTTTTTGCATTGCACGGGTTAACGACTAATAAATATTTATAATGGACTATCATATAACAATTCAAAATTTAAATATTTGTAGAAACTTTATGTATTAAATTTTTTTTTTTGGTTAGTAACTAATATATTTAAGTGCTTTTTTATTAAAATTTTTTAATAACCTTCCTAAACAAAATTTTTGGAGCAGCTACTAGCTTCATTCCTCTCTTTTTATTGAATTCTTTGTAACTAATAGCTCATTTTTACAAAATCTTCACCAAACTATCCCACACAGCCCTTATATTAAATCCCATCAAAATACAAAAAAAATAGTTAAATAAAATTACAATCAAATTTGATTCAGAATTAAAATCATCGTAAAGAAAAACACAACTTTAGTTACACAACTTTAGCGTAACTAAAGTTGTGTTTTCCTTTACATGACTTTAATCAAATTCAAACACAACTTTAGCGTAACTGTTTGCCCAAAAAAAAAAAAAAAACTTTAGCGTAACTTTTACTGATTTTGATCAGCTCGCTGCTGTGTTTTTGTGTGTAATCAGTGTGGTTTGTAGTTTTTCTTTTTGGTTGTGGGAATTGCTTAATAATTTGTCGAATGCTCTAAGTGTTTGTAATGGCTGGTGAGTCATCGTGTCTTGGGTTTTTGAGAAACGAGGTTGTTTTGGGAAGATGTGGAGTCAGAGTGTGGTTGTAGAGTCAGAGAGTGTGAGAGTCAGAAATGTGGTCAAGGTGGTGGCTTTGCCAGTGTTGTGTAGAAAAAATAGGAGGGTTGTGGTGGCGAATGTTTCTAAATCAAACCCACTTGGTGAATCACAGTCTGGTGTAGCCTCTGTTTCAGTTTCGAAAGAAGGAAGTAACAGTGATAGCGGGCTTGAAGTAAAAGTTGATATTGATGGGAATGGTGGTGGGGATGTGCTTGGTGGAAGTGGAAATGGGAGATTTAGCAGTGGTGGAGGAGGTGGTGGAGGTGGAGATGGTGGTGATGACAATGGGGATGATAAAGAAGAAGATGAGTTTGGGCCAATTTTGAAGTTTGAAGAGGTGATGAAGGAGACAGAGGCTAGAGGGGTTAGTCTTCCTTCGAATATGTTAGAGGCCGCGAAGAGCGTGGGGATTCGCAAATTGTTTCTTCTTAGATATTTGGATTTGCAGGTATGACTTTTGTTGAAGTTTCTGTTTTATCTTTCTTTTCTTTTTTTAAGTGTCTGTATCATTGTTATGTTTTTCCCCAACCAGTGATTTTGTTAATTGAATTGTAGGGGTCAGGCTGGCTTCTGGGTTTTGCAATGAAGTCATGCTCTATGCTTCGGAATCGAATGTTGGCTGATCCATCCTTTCTTTTTAAAATTGGAACTGAGGTTAGTTAATCTTGTTTGGATATATGTTCAATGCAAATCTTTGTGTAGAAATACAACTATGCTATATCTGCCAACTTTTATCTTGGAGTAGATGATGTCATCAATTCTATTGCTCAGGACGTAGTATTAGATCATTCGTACGTTAACTTGGTATGCATCATGCAATAAACTACCCCATTTGGTAAATTTTTATAGATAGAATATTGGAATACAAAACCTGAAGTTTGGAAATTGGGAAAGCAGTTAATAAGGCATTTTTGCACTAGGCAAGTTAGACTGCCAAGTGTCCTTCCCGTTTTATACAATTTGAAGGCCATTCCAAAGTTGTGGCCAACTTCCTGTGTGGCCTGAATTAGTCAAATGCGAGGGCCTCCATTCCATTTGTGTAATGTCTTAGAACACTGTTGATTTGGTTGTCATCCTTATATTTTTATGTTTAAATCTTATCAACATTGATGTAATGTGATACAGATAGTCATTGATTCTTGTTGTGTTACGGTTGTGGAAGTTCAAAACAGAGGCAAAGACTTTTGGGCAGAGTTTGAGCTGTATGTTGCGGATCTGTTGGTTGGAGTGGTGGTTAACGTTGCTTTGGTTGGCATGTTGGCACCCTATGCTCGTATTGGGGGACCATCTATATCTAAGGGATTCCTTGGACGAAGGCAGCATGCTTATGGAGCTCTTCCTAGCAGGTTAGTCGCTCATGCCAAGAGTGCTTTTTAAGCCCAGACAATGAACTGTATTCAACTATTTTCCTCATAAAGAAATGTTTTCAACTTTATTGTTCTGGATGTAGCCTTTATCTTGCATTCTGAATACATGTTCTTGTGCAGTGTATTTGAAGCAGAAAGACCAGGATGTAGATTTACCGTAAAGCAGAGAATTGGTACATATTTTTATAAGGTAAGTTATACATATCTGTTCTGAAACATAGTGGAACTTCTGACATATTTATAATTGTTGATTAACCAATTCTGTTTCCAGGGTATCCTGTGTGGAATACTTGGCTTTGGATCTGGCATTATTGGCCGAGGGATTGCAAATTTGATCATGACTGCCAAGCGGTATACTTCCTATATACATGCTTCCTTTATAACTGTCACATGCTAATTGCTGCTTTTGATCTTTTAGCAATTTTAATCGCGGTTGGTATGTAGTCATTTTTTTTTTTTTTTTGAAAGGATTATGTAGTCATTTTGAGTGTCATGTGTAATAAATCCCTTTTTCTTTTTGGCGGAGAGAGGGGGCAGGGTTTTACTTTTTGTTCCCATCAATTATTTGAGAAATCTTTGAATTCTTTGGGCATTTCCACTTTTTCGTATGGTGCATTACTGATGCCATCATTCATGTGGCAGTTACTAAGTCAGGAACCCAGTTGCAGTGCTTTTTGCTGCAAGTAATCCATGATAAGCCATATCATGCTATCTTCCGCCTAAGGAAAATGGAAGAACAAGTTTGCTTTGCTTTGCCCGTTTCTCTATTCTGTCATTCTGTGTCTTATGTGCAGGTTTATTTTATTTTAAGAAGCTATGCTTTCACGTTTAGGCTTCTTCTATCTTGTGCACAAATTAATGACCGTGTGACTAGTGATAGACCTGCTGGTAATTTTAGTGTAAAGACTATTAATTTGTACAAGTTAAATGATACATAAAGAGTAATAATTACTTCAAGCATTATCTATTTTTTTAAAATAGATTTTTACAAGTATTTTTTATCTTCAAGGAAGCACGGGTGTGCTGTTTTGGCCAGTGCACTCACGTTGGATTCATGTGGATGCACCATGTGGCCATGGACGCGGCTGCACATGTGTCCATCGACACTTTTTTTTTTCAATGCGGTCTGATTTGGTCCAAAACGGTCCAAAATAGGACCTGATATAGGTTTGGTTCGGTCCGTAATAGGACCCGATATGTGCTGAAATACTTATAAAATAAAATAAAATAACTTTACTTTCAAAATTATCTTTTATTTAGTTTTAGTTTCTAACTTTCGATATTGTATTCTAATTTATGAATATTATGTAATGGTTATGTATTCACTTTATTATTTACTATTGCTCTTATATTGATATATGTTTACCATTATATGAAATAAATTTGCTTAACAATATATAGAAAATAAAAATAACAATATATTTAATAATTCATTAATAAACATATCCCGCTGCACCTGTGTCTTACTTTTTTAAAAATTGCCGTGTCACCGCACCGCACCCGCCCCTGAACCTGAATTCACACTTGTGCTTCCTAATTCATCTTTTATCTCTACAAATATATTCCTATAAAAAATCTCTACAAATATATCATTCTATTATTTTTTGTTTGTTTGACTAATATTTTTTTTAAGGTAAACCATATTCTTCTAAATTCTTTTGTACCATGTTATATTTACCTAATATACAACTAAACTTTATAAGTTTTAAATTTATTATTTAAATTTCTCATCTTTTAAGGAATAAGGATATTATCATAATAGTAAAAACTCATCACAAAATTACAATGTTATCTTAACCAAATTAAAATGAATCCAAATGAATAAAATATAGACTCTATAATAATTTATTACTCAAACAATTGGTAGGCATATTCAAATTCATAGTCATGTAGATTGTGTTTTGATAGAAACTCAAATTCCTATTTCCAAAGTAGCTAAGTACTAACCTAAACCAAAATTCAATCAAAGCTATAAAAGGGGGAGAGAAGACTTTGTGATGGGAAATTAAAAGAACACAATACCAAAACATAAATTTATATAAATTATTTAAAAAAAAAATCCATCAACCTTAATTAGAGTTATAAGAAAGAACAAAAATCCATAGAGAGAGAGAGAGAGAGAGAGAGAGAGAGAGAGAGAACTCACAGAGTTTTTTTTTTTTTTTTTTGTGGGGGAAAAA